>NW_026732447.1:692500-712876 GCF_028476545.2 Physella acuta | reverse complement strand
AGAGAGAGAGAGAGAAATTCCTGAATGCTGGGAGGAAAATCTTACACGTTTTATACAGCGGTCAATAAGTAAGTAAATTCCTTTTCGGGCCTCGTGGTCCATGGGGCAGATGAAGTAGAGTTCACCTGTTTTAGTGGCATCGGTATATGAAGGGATAATTATGCCCAGCCCTTTTTCATTTCCCCAATGTGTCAGGTATTTATCAAAACTTGGTGGGTTCAGGGACAATTTATGGCGTTGAGACCGGGGCTAGAACTCGAGTCTTACGGGTCAGTAGTCGTCCTCTCTATTATCCAACCACGTTGCCTCTCTCTAAATAAGTACAATTCTTCCACATCGAGTCAAGAAATTACAACAAAAAGTCATGTGAAATCATTTTACGAAAAAAAAATATTTTGCAGGCAAAATAAATAAACCCTTTTTTATATTTCTTGAGCCACGTTGCTAAAGCCAATCAAATTTCAATGAAAGTGTCACGGGTTTTGCACAACCCAACTCACGTTGTAAACATCATCAAAATCTCGCGGGAAATTCTCGCGGGATTTTACCGCGGGAACGGAAGGGCAGATAACCGTTACCAAAGTTTTTTTTGTTCTCAGCATTTTTTAAAAATACTCTTCTCCAAGTTGCAATAAATCGCAAGTTATTAATATACTGAAATGCCGTTTTCAACCAACATACCTTTCAAAACACACTTTTAAAAATATTTCGTTTCACATTTACATTAAAAAAAAATAAAAAATAAGAAAAATAAAAAATAAAAACAAACTTTAGAGAGCTTTAAACATAATTATAATGAAAAATGCTATAAATATATGTAAAATCCCAATTTATAATGAACAACGCTATAACTATATATTAAACCGCAATATATAATGCAAAATGCTGTAACTATATATTAATCCCCATGAAAGAAACCTTTTTCATAATGCAAGTAAAGTTCCTCTTGAGAACTAGCGATCCATTCGGCAGATGAAGTAAAGTGCATTTGTTTCTTGACTAAGGCATATGAAAAGATGGTGTGGTCACCACTACGCCCAGCCACCTTTACTTTCCCCCAACGTGAGTTAGAAATCCCATCAGAGCTGGGTGGACTCAGGGACGTCCTGCAGTTCCGAGTTCGGACTAAGATCCAACCTCAAGACCTTTCATGCTAGCAGCCAAACGCTCTACTATTCGACCACTCGGTCCCATGTAACTATACACGAAACCTATTAAAAGCGAGCTGTTTCATAGTACACATGTTCTCATTTGCTACTTTACGCCATCCATAAAGTGCACGACTGATCCTCACTGCCAGAACCAGGCAGGAGATCTTAGAGTAGGCTGAGTCAAGACTTGAGAGGACACTGAACGGATAATTTACATATTGATGTTTAAAAACGGTCAGGGGTTTACGTTTTAGGGTGGGGTCCAGACGCTCCCCTGAGGATTTAGTAGGAGAAAAACTGTGGGGTCTGGGGAGGGGGAAGTTGGGAGAAATTGGGTATTATAAAAAGAGAAGAGTAACAATTTGTTTCACGTTCAGTCTTTTTTTTTTACTCGACAATGTTGTGTGTTGGTTTGATGATCAATAAAAAAGAAATAACATGGAATTAAAAAATAAAATAAAATGGGAGGTAACTCCAGCGCGACTATGATGAGTAGGGGAGGGAGGTAACTTGTGTGACAAGGTTTATAACTGATTGGAGGAGATCAAGGTAAAGAGGGACCATACGAGGAAGAGTTTATGGCACTCACAACTTCGATTAAGCTCCTATAAACTTAGGCAAGCTGTTTGTTCTCCTATGTTATAGTGAAGATACAAAAAAAAAAAGAATTCTAATTTACCTCTAAACAAAATCTATCTGCGCAGTAAAGTTTATTCACAATGAAATACTTAAGCAACTAACAGACAATTCGTGTAGTACCCTCTGTTTTCGATGGCATTTGGTAATTAATAAAAGATATTTAATCCTAAACTTAAAATTACTAGTCCAAGTTCAAATTATTATTATCGTTCATATTTATTCTAGAATCTATACACAGACTGACCTTCACCGCTCATCCTTGTCGTTGGGTGGGGATGGTGTGGGTTGTGACGAATTATTTTTAAATGTTATTATTTATTTTCAAATCTCACATTTCATTTCTAGGTTAATAAAACAAATAATTAAAGACATATTTAATTACAATGTACGCTGGCAAAAAAAAAGTTGGGCGAAGTAGTTTATTGTAGGAAGGCGTGTACTAGAGTATGTTTATAACAGTGTGATGTATAGGCCTATATATATATATATATATATATATATATATATATATATATATATATATATATATGTATATATATATATATATATATTTATATATATATGTATGTATATATATATATATATATATATATATATATATATATATATATATATATATATATATATATATATATATATATATATATATATATATATATATATATATATATATATATATATATGTATATGTGACGGTCCAAACTCGAAGTGCGGCCAAAGCCAGCATTGGCCGGCCAATGTGCACATTCGGCTCTTTTGGCCAAAGTTTGAAGAACTTAGCAGTAAGAGCGTATTTCTTATATATATAAATATATACCTTCATCGAATTTAATATTTATTTCTTTTTGTCTCAATACATTCCAAATGGCACTCTGTCTCCCTCTTATATTAACAAAATTTTGATGGCAAACCATGTTGTTTCAATAAGAAAAAAATCACATCTTAACAAATATTTTTGTCGATATTTTAATAAAGCAATGATTTTTTTTTTAGTTATTTCCTTAACGTCTAAAACCCGAAGCATAAAACAAGAATGTTAAAAAGCAAGTTTTTTTAAATAGCAGTGTCTTATTACGTTAAAAATTAAAACGACCAATCCCTACTGTCAGTTAATGCGTTAAAATTTGAAACAAAAGATTAAATGATTTGAAAATATCCAGATCTATTCAACACAATTTTAACGCTTCTTGAACAGATGATATAATTAACAAATAAAAAAAAAATATGAGAAAGATGTAGGTAAAAGGAAACATACCGCCATTATTGTGATACAAATATATTATTTAAAAAAAAAATTAAGACTGCATCTGAAGTAAAGATTTAGCATTATATTGTACAACTCGCAAGTTCATTTTTTTTTCAACACTTAAATGATAAAGACCTAAACATAATTAAAACACACACACACGCACACACACACAGACACATAATATATATGTGTATATATATTTGCCTATGTCATACTATTTTATATATCATAAAGATCTGTCCACACATGTTAACAAATGTATATATATATATATATATATATATATATATATATATATATATATATATATATATATATATATATATTTATATATATATATATATATATATATATTTATACATACATACATACATACACATATATATACATATATATACATATATATATATATATATATATATATATATATATATATATATATATATATATATATATATATATATATATATATATATATATATATATATATACGCATATAATAGCGTATTCAAACGTACCATGCTCTGCTAACTAAACCCTTCGCCCCCTCATCTACACTAATGTACACTGCAGTTATTTAATAACAGATTCTTGATGTGTCTTTTTTAAAAAATTTCTCTGCCTTTAGAAAAGAGCAAAACGACGAAATGACTTTCTAAAAATACCGCCCAAGAAGTGAAGGCTGATTGTCTGCTCCTGATCTCTCGTGTAACAATAGAGGGCTGATGACGCCGAGACAGGTGGAGGGAAAATTTGTGGGATTGGATTGTTAAAAAATTAAACAAAATCAAAGGAAATCCCCACGAAATAAAAAAAAAATGAGAAAAAATCGGAAGTGTATTAACTTTTCAAATCTTCTGATTAGTCAAAATAGTAATAATGATGATGCCATTTTTTAAAAATAAATGAGATTTTTTTGGAGTTGGGGTGGAGGAGTTAACTGTTTTAATGTAAATAAGTTCACTTATCAACGACCCATACCTATACCCATATAACTAGTATCGCCAATGCTAATACAACAACGTAATACATAATATTCTAGCCATTGCCTTGAGCGTATCCTACATACAAGTACAGCTAAACCAAAAATGATTTCTACTTCTACTGCTTGATACGAATTTAAATGATAAATACCCTTTTCAAAAAAAAAAATACAGAAATACAATGAAATAAAAAAATTACAATACAAAGACAAAAGTTTACTGTAAACTATATAACACATGAATTGCTCGTCTTGTATAAAATCTAGTTTTTATTGAGTAATAAAAAATGCAAGCATTTCAACGGCCACACACTTTCTATTTTTTTCTTTTAAAAAAGAAAACAGAATAGCTCTACTTCACCTGGTCTATTGATCGAGAGATCCATATACGTTTTGTATATTTAAAAAATTTTTTTGGAAATTGAGAGAGAACCTATAAGATGAAGGAAACCAAACGAGTACAGATAGCAGTGTTTTTTTTTAAATTTTAATTTTGGAGAGTGCCCCCAACCCCGTCCCCAAAAAAATAAATAAAAATAACACAAAAAAACAACAACAAACAAAAGTGAGTACAAATAAGAGTTCCATCACTAAGTGAGAGTGTTACCGGCAAAGTCTGTGAACAGGTAATGAGATCAGCAGGCTAGACGAGGTTAAGGTAACCGCATCAAAACCCTTGTCCCTTTGACCTAATGGAGGTTCGTGACTACAAGGGGAGTTAATCGGATCAGGGGAGACAAAAATCTAATGGTGGGAATAGAATTTTTTTTTAAAAGCTGTAAGCAGAAAAATCCATATTTTATTTTTGTTTTTCCAAATTTTTCACTTTCGTTTTATTATTTGTGATGCAGGGGTTAACCAAGGAGAGATGCCAGATTATTTAATTCTGATTAAATCTGATTTTCTAAAGTCTCCTGCGGTACTAAGACACGAAATCTCACCCTAATTGCAGACGTAGAATACCAGTAAATAGTGTTTCTTTCAGGCATCTATCAGGGGATGCAGTTCCACCGCCCCCCCTCCCCTTCCGGATGAAACAATTTAAAATATATCTACCTATATCTATATCTATATATATCTGTATATATATATATATATATATATATATATATATATATATATATATATATATATATATATATATATATATATACAGATATATATATATATATATATATATATATATATATATATATATATATATATATATATATATATATATATATGACATATACAGCCATTATCCAGCCCTAGCCCCGGAAGTTTGAAGTCCCCCTTTCGAACCTGACAGTCCATGTGGCAGGTGAAGTAGAGTTTACTTGTTTCTATGGCATTGGCATGTGTGTTGTCAGCTCTATGCCCAGCCGCATTTACTTCCCGTGACGTAAAGTCGTGTACCCATCACAGCTGGGTGGACTCAGGAACGTCCTATTGACTTGAACCCGAAATCGAACTCGCGACTTTCGGGTTAGCAGTCGTATTCTCTACCATTTGACCACGCCTTCCAATATTTACGGTTGTAGTACGGTTAAAAGATAAAATATCACATATCACTTATTGAAAACTTGATTTAATTTACAAAGAAAGAACAACGATGAAAAAAGAAGTAAAATAATTACCAAATAAAACATCAAGGAAAAGACAACTGTAGTTCATCTATCCACATTTGTCGAACATGACATTAACTTAAACAACATAGGTTGACACACAGCTGCATCGACGTAACACAGATATAAATAGACATCAATCGGGAATTCTCGCTTTACGGAATTCCATTCCTAGCGTCCGAATAGGGGGAATTCCCTTAACGATACAAAATAGTTTGAGATTCCTTGCAAGAAGATGAACGCAGGTGTGTGCTGGGGTGGGGTGGGGGAGTGGTAGAGGAAGCTGCTATGTTGACGACGGACGAACTTTTTAAGACGCAGTCGAAACAATGACCGATTTTATATTCAAAATCACGCGCTCAATACAGCGAAACAGGCCAAAAACAAAGGCATCTCAATTAGTAGCCAGGAATATAGGCCAAGGTATGACAACAACGTCACAAATTACAGGTGAGGTAGGTCATCCAGGTGCTTGGTCTCCTGTTTATCAAGGGGCTACTTTATTAATTTATAGACACACACACACACACACACACACTAACACAAGTATATAATATATTGCGGATATTTATGGTTCCCAGAAAAAGGCGCAATTTGAAAACTGCGTAACGTAAAATTGAATAATGCGCAAATACAAACTAATTATAATATTGATCTTTAATTTTTTCATATTTCGTGGAGATTTCTTATATTATGCTATAATGTATATGTGGTCATTCTTTTCAAATGTCTACAAATGCTCAATTTTTTATACACAAAAATGCCCTTACGTAGACTTTTGTGCGCAGATTTCGGCGCATCTTTCCGGTCACACACACACACACACCCACACACCGACACACACGCACACATATATAAATATATAAGTTTAAATATACAGATATAAATAGACATTTATACACATACACACACACGTGCACACAAATACAAATTTATAACTTTATATATATATATATATATATATATATATATATATATATATATATATATATATATATATATATATATATATATATATATATATATATATACATATGCGCATATTCACCGAGATTGAAATTAAAAACAGAAACTGAAGTATTGAATCGCTGCTTTGTTTCAATTGAAAGCAAACAATTGTCGCGGGATTTAACATTTATTACACAATCTCTCCCCCCCCCCCTCCACATCGCCAGTCCCTACCCCCTACTCCTCCTGTATTATTAGCCCTCGACATAACCCCCCCCCCCCCCTCCTGACTACAAAGCAAATTCCCTTTGTTTAAACAGACGGGAGACAACAGTGAGACGGGACAAAAATTTGGCACAGCGATTTGACGTGAAGATCAGGCCTGGTTTTATCAACTCGGTGGGGAGAAGAAGTTGCCTTTTTGGCTTCGCTTTGCCTGTGGGGGCAAGGGCACATGTGGTGGTTTAAAAATAGATCTTACACAAATCTCTACACATTGTGCTACAACAAATAGATCTTAAAGCTCTGCACATTGTGCTACAAAAAATAAATCTTACACATAGCTCTATGCATTGTCCTACAAAAAATAGATCTTACACAAATCTCTAGACATTATTCAACAAAAAAAATTGATCTTATACCTCTACACATTGGTCTACACAAATAGATCTAACACATAACTCTAGACACATTGTTCTACAAATAGATCTTACACATAATTCTCTACATGCTGTTATACAAAAAAATAGATCTTATACCTCTACATATTGTGCTACAAAAAATAGATCTTACATATACCTCTACACATTGCTCTACAAAAATAGATCTTACACATAATTCTCGACATATTGTTCTACAAAAAAAAAATCTTATAACTCTACATATTGTGCTACAAAAATAGATATTACATATACCTCTACACCTTGCTCTACAAAAATAGATCTAACACATAACTCTCTATACATTATTCTTACAAAAAAATATATCTTAAAGGCTACCCAATACATGCATGCACAATAATGTAATATGTAAAGGTTACGCAATATATTTATACACAAAAATTAGATCCCTGACAAACACTTCACTAACTCTTGCTCTTTCGGGATGGGTGGAGAGGGAGGGGGGGGGGGCATTTACAATTTCCAGACAGAGGACACTGGATGGTGGTGAGGCATTTATATTTTTCCTGTCTAAATTATATATTTTTAATTTCGCACGGTGAGGTAGAGGAGAGTGTTAAGGCAAATGAAATTATCCTCCTTTGATAAAAAATAGCACCTAAGACTAAATCAATAACAAAAACTATGTTAATATAACAAGAAAAATCACCACCAATGCAAGTTGTAGCGAAGGAAAAAAAAAATCATTGTTGCGTTTCTTAGCGCTGAGCGCTCCACGCAAGGCTAATTCTTGGGTGAGCGGCTCTAATCGCGTTAAGGGCTCCGACAGGCCGGTCGCCTGCTGTTGACGCTATAAATAAGATTTCCCGCCAGACGACTTAATTCAATAGATACGCGCTTACAGACATTCGAACAATTAGTTCTGTATTATTGGCTTATTTTTTTTTGTTGCCTTATTCGCTCTACGTCACGTGATTTGGGGTATAAGTAGATCACAGAATGAGATAGTTGTAAGACGATTGTTTAAAAAAGAGGAACGGAAACACATGTGAATATGTAGCAAGCTGATAATGGGATATTTTTTACCCTCAGTGACACCATATAATGCGTTTCTTTCTGGCATCTCTTCGATGTGGGATGGGGGGGGGGAACTGCTCACCCCCAATGCAAATCTACTGCACCCCTTCCCCCGTCGAAATGAAAAAAAAAATACATTGTATACAGACAATGTATATTTTAAGCAGCGTCCAGGTCCCCAAAATTTTAAGTGCCCCCCCCCCCTCCAAAGGTTTAAATGCCCCCCCCCCCCCTCCCCCAATCCACAGAGAAATTTAACGTAAGAAAGAAAAAATAAGAAACCAAAAACGAGTTTTTGTATAGATCACCACCCCGCGATTAAAATTAAATTTCTCGAACTTCCACCCCCCCCTCCCAAAAATAAGTAAAGGAGAAACATGATGTGACATTTTTTTTCTACATTCTCTGTAATTTCGGGCACTACGTAATTTTAGAGTAAAATCTTCATTAGAAACCAGCAAAAAGCCTTAGATTGTTCCAGAAAGAAAGAATATCTAAGCCGGCTATGACAAGGTATACATTAAATGCGTATGGCCGAATTCATCCTAAAACAATCAGGTATAAAATGATTTTTAATTTATTCCTGTTTAATGTGTGTTAAAACGAACAATATATTTTAGCCTTAGCACATTTAAGTGCAGAAAATACATTCAAAATTTAAAATTTGAATCTGATTTAAGCTGATTCCTAATGAACAATTGCGCAGTTATTTACCCAGCGCAGCAAATTACACACAGTCCGCATAGTTAGCACTTTAATGAATGCATTAATTAATTAATCCTTTAACTATTAACGTAGCTCCATCAACAACTTTTGTAAAAGAAGAACTGCCTTCAAGCAAGGTGATAGTAAAATGAAAATGTATAAGCAACTAGTACATAGAACGTTTAGACCTCAAGTTAGTATTACCGTAAACCTTATGAGCTTGAGACATTACTAAAATCAATGTTATCTCAAGACGGTACTACAATCAACGTTATGACCTTCAGACAGTGATACAATCAGAGTTATGACCTTAACCTTTACACGATCCATCTTAATAAAAACTGATGACGTCATGAAAACGTACACATTTTTGAGCTCCTTCAGACAAGGTGACATCAAAACGGAAACTGTACAATGTACACATTCACGATATTGTACAGGTGTATATTTAGAGTATTCTAACTTTAAAAGGAAAGAAGCTCCAATCAAATTACAGGATGAAACGAGAACTAATTTTCAGCCCTTTTATACAAAGTATATTGGTCTTTTTGTTTTCATAATTATATCTGTAGTGGAGGCATATAACTTGGATAGGTTAAACAGAAATGATCAAATATGGGTGAAGTAAAGGGCAGCAGGGCATTAGATATAATGCCTTGTCAATTACATGAAGCAACAAATATCGTATTATGAACTTATAATAACCAACGATGTGAAACTTATATAACAGCTCACATAGATCAGCATAACCGCGAACAAAATCATGGTGAGGTAGGTATGGAGATAATGGGCAGGTATCTAATCAACAGGTACGCTGGAAAAAAATTGGCAGGTAAGAAATTCTAGCAAGGCCCGTGACGCACACGGCTAATTAAAATGTTCTCAGTAACCTAACTTCAAAAGGAATACTTTGCAAATTTTCCGGCTAGCCTTATTAGTTCATCATTAACTATTCTTATGTAAATATATATATATATATATATATATATATATATATATATATATATATATATATATATATATATATATATATATATATATATATATATATATATGTATATGTATATATATATATAAAATATATGTATAAACAAATATATATATATATATATATATATATATATATATATATATATATATATATATATATATATATATATGTATAAATGATTATAAATGAATAAATAAATTTTGGCCTGTACACAGCTAACTAAATTTGCCATTATAATTATGTATCTAGTTATCAAAATTTCTTTATCATCAACACACAGATTATCCATAGAATCAACACCTCCATAAAAACCGAATCAACACCACATCACACATTTATAAAAACCGTTAACCAACGAAAATTCACCATCCATCTAAATAAAAAAAAATGAACTCAAAAAAATCCTCCGAGTTTTTAATTCACTTTCTCCCAGTGGACAACCATCCTCTCCATTGGGAAGAAAACACGCGTCGTCGATCTACCCAGGCTACACAAGGGGCAGACAAATAACCCACCGCTAAAGGGGAATTAATCGTATCATTCTCTCGCTGCACTCCCCTTTTTTTGTGTTACTACTGCTAGCGGTTTGTGTAGCTGTCCCTGCCTAGTTCTCTCCCCTGCCCAGTTCTCTCCCCTAAGGCTGCGGTTACACTATACGTCGGCAGACCGAATTTTTTCATCTGACGTCAGGTGTTGTCCAATCTGCCGAAGAGGGGTGCGCCCCAGCGGTTACACTGTAGCCCGTCAGAACGTATGTCTGACGACCGGCAGGCATTGTTTTCAATACAAAAAATCGACGAACAAATGCAGATTCATTTTTTGGAAGAAAACAATGATGCTTCCAAGATTATATTGCTTAATGAAAAGGAAAGAGAAAATCATATAGGAAATGCATTTCTCCAAAGAAACGCTTGGCTTTGACATTGAGGCAAGTGTCTTTGTACAGTTAATTCTTATTAAATAAGATATTTTGTTACAGTAAGTTGAGTAAGGCCTATTCTAAATACCATTCATTATTACAATTGTGTGTTCTATGTAATCTATACATTTAAAACAAGTAAAATCTAAGCTATAAATTTGGTTGCAATACCTCAGTAGTGGGGAGTAGATCTAATCTATAAGGTCTTGATTCTATGTTCTGGCCTGCTTTTAGTGCTCAATTAAAATAATTTCATTTACAGATAGGCCCCTCACTACAACTGTATTGGCCTACTCATATCGAATTGTCCATTCACCTATCACCACAATTATCTATGAGACTTTTGATATTATGTGGAGATGCCTCACTAAAAAGCATGTACCATTACCAACAGCAGCAATGTGCCAAGGCCTTTGAAGACTGAAGACACCATCTGAAGTATTATGAAACATGTTGAATTTTATATTTAATTGAAATAAACTTCTTTTTGTTGTTATGTTTGTTTTATTTATATTATTCATAGATAATAATATAATCATTGGCCAAATCACCTGATCAATAATTCCTACTAGTTAGGCCTATTTGACACTTTGACTTAGTCCTCTTTGCTCCTTATAGAACATAGGGCTTCCACCATTTCCACCAGTTAGGCCTACTAGTTAGACTTAATTTTCTAACTCAATGTCAGTTACATGTTAGATTGTTACAAACTAAAATGGTATTGGTTTTTGATCATTTAAAAAGCATAATTCATTCTTTTACCTTATGAAGCAAATCTGTAAAACATGTTTAACAGAAATACATCTCATAAGACACATGCATCATTGAATTATTATTTTAACTACTGGTATAGGCAAAACTCCATTACAATTTAGGCCTGCATTTGAAGACCTCTTAAAAAATAATAAAACAGTAAACAACATACATTTTTCAATTAATTGTTTTATTCAGGCATAACACAAAATTAATTAATCCTGAGTCAGGTTCTTTAGCAATTGCTTCTTCCACAACTTGACTACAATTTGAATCAGTGTCATAAAAAATAAAATATCTTTTAAACAATGGTTTCACTGGATACTGAATTGAAGTTGAAAATACTTGTATGCTGTTTATCGTTTGGTTGGAAGCGAAACAATCATTCACAAATGATAATTTATTATAATACGTCCATGGTTTGTTTGGAGCTATACTGCCAGTTACTCTTTTGTTGCTAATCTTGATATGCTCCTTTCTAAATGTATCAAGCAGGTTTTTCCACTTGGTTTTTGGCTTGTGCACCTGAAATGAATTAAATATAAACATCAGTTTAGACTGATTGTAACTTTCATGTGTTGGAAACATATAATTTATATATAGGCCTACAGGCTATACCTAAATTAAATAGATTTCTAGATAGAAAAGGGGGGGATAAAAATAGTTTGGACTGTAGTGACTTAAGTAATCAGCTCATTAATTAATTACTACAAGATCTAGTAGTCTAGTCCTAGATCCAGACTTTTCTATCATAATTGTCTGGGCCTAAGTCTAGATCTTGATTCCTATAGACAGTTATATAGATCTAGTAATATATAGTAACATTACAGTAAAGGAATCTAGATCTATACTCTTAATTTAGATTAGATTTAGGCCTATTAATATAAATTTAATTATTAATCTCAAAATAGATTCAATGGAAATTAAATAGAATAAATTAAAATAAATTTAAATATAGGCCTATACTATTATACTTTATACATAATATATAATAATAAGATAAATATAGATCTACCAATAGTCATATAGATTATAGATAATATTTAATAATATACATAGATCTAGATAGAATCATAGAATACTAGAAAAATAGATCTATGTCATAGATTCTAGATATTAGAATTTGATAGGCCTAGCCTGGAATGATAGATTCAAATTTAGAACCTAGAGAGTCTACTAGTACTAGAGACTAGCTAGAGAATATTAAATTCAATGAGTAGATCTAGCTCTAGATTCTAGATCTAGGCCATTCTAGGCCCTATTATCTGGGTCTTAGAATCTTAGATTATTCTTAGATTGATGACGAGATCTAGATTCTAGATCTAATCTAGATTTAGATTCTGTTAGTACTAGATGTCTAGATCTAGATCTAGATCTAAACTAATTCTAATATCTCTAGATCTAGATCTGAATTCTACTTCAGTACTTCAGTACTTCTAATCAAGATCTAGATCTAGACTCACTCTAGACTCTAGAAAAAAGAATTAATAGAGCTAGATCTAGATTCTAGATCTAATCTAGTTTTCTAGATCTAGATTCTAGATCTAGAAATCTTCGAGTTGAGTAGTTGATTGAAAATGACTCATGAGTGAGTTGAGTGAGAGTCGATAACAAAAAAAAAATGTGAATGAATGATAAAAATTAATCAATGAAGTGAATAAGTGAAATAAATTACTTAACTTGTACATCCGAGTTAATTGGCTATTTGAGACCTTTAATTTTCTCTCTTGAAAAAGTAAAAATCAGCTTCTCTGTGTCAAATACTACAACTTTCTGTTCAAACTGAAGTCCACCATTTTATTTTTTGTTTATCCCTGCCAGATAAATTTTCATCAGAATGTGTTTTCCGTCAGAACAGAAACAAAATTTTAAGTTCATCATCAGGCGCCTGACGTAGTCTGACGACTCGGACGATGAGATCGGCTCTAGTGTAACCAATAGAACTGGGTTATACTTTTTGTTTGCTTTCCAGTTGTTCGGCCTTGTTGTCAGAAACAGAAATTCGGACTGCCGACGTATAGTGTAACCGCAGCCTTACCTGCCCTATCTAATCATGTGTAAGTTTCTGTGATTTTTTCCCCTTTTTTTTTTTTTTGTCTTTTCTTGCTCAGCGATCACGATGCATTGTTCTTTAACTTTTAACCTTTTAAGCCAGCGGTTCTAAAACTGTTAGCTCAAAACAATGTTTGATCAGCGATACTGAACATTTGTTTTTGCTTGAAAATAAACAAAATGACTTTGATTTCAAATTATTATTTAAAAAAACCCACCAAATTATTAGTATTATAATAATTGTTATATTTTAAAAATTCAATTGATGCTATTTGAGTATAGCTTAATAAAAGTTCCTAATATATATATATTTTTCCTTTTACAGTTAAATCAACAACGTACTTGCAGTCATTCTGAATAATTAAATTAATACAATTTATATACCATTTATAATAATTTATATAATTAAACAAAACATTTGTTTGCGTTTATGTGTACTTTTATGTTCTGTTACGATTGTTGATCAACACTAATTTAAATGGAACACTTTAAAAATTAACGAAAATAATAATTGATTTTCTTTATCAACAAGCTGTATACAATTAACAACACATCTAATGGAAAAGTACCTTTACTACACTAGTAAAAACAGTAACCTGGAAATTAAACGGTTTGATGAATCCGGTTTATAAACATTGTATACATACAGGTGTTCGTTTCGTGAGATCCGGATATGACGTAGCAGTTTCACAGGACACGGTATCCTATCAGGAAGCCGGAAGTTGCCTGCTTAGTAGTCGTTGTGGCCAGGAGTTTTTACGTTTTATTGAGACAACAGATGTTGCTGTCGTGTTTAGTGGTGTTGGTGGTCACAGGCTGGTAGGTGTGTAGTGGGATGTTGGGGGATGGGTTAGTTACACGTCATAGGTGATGGTGTGTGTGTGGGTGGGTGGGAGTGGTGGGTGATGTTGGGGGATGGGTTAGTTACACGTCATAGGTGATGGTGTGTGTGTGGGTGGGTGGGAGTGGTGGGTGATGTTGGGGGATGGGTTAGTTACACGTCATAGGTGATGGTGTGTGTGTGGGTGGGTGGGAGTGGTGGGTGATGTTGGGGGATGGGTTAGTTACACGTCATAGGTGATGGTGTGTGTGTGGGTGGGTGGGAGTGGTGGGTGATGTTGGGGGATGGGTTAGTTACACGTCATAGGTGATGGTGTGTGTGTGGGTGGGTGGGAGTGGTGGGTGATGTTGGGGGATGGGTTAGTTACACGTCATGTGTGATGGTGTGTGTGTGGGTGGGTGGGAGTGGTGGGTGATGTTGGGGGATGGGTTAGTTACACGTCATAGGTGATGGTGTGTGTGTGTGTGTATGTGTGTAGTGGGATGTTGGGGGATGGGTTAGTTACACGACATGAGTGATGGTGTGTAGGTGTGGGTGGTGATGATGTTGGGGGATGGGTTAGTTACACGTCATAGGTGATGGTGTGTGTGTGTGTGATGATGTTTGGGGATGGTGAGTGATGTTGGGGGAGTGATGGTGGGTGATGCTGGATTATGTTGAAGTCAGTCGGTTGGATTATTTTGGATGTTGTTAATATTGTATGATGTAGGATGATGTTGGGTGATGTTGGATTAGGTTCGGTGATGATGGGTGAAATTGGTTGATGTTGGATAATGATATTGGGTAATGTTGCGTGATCTTAGGGGAAGGTGGGTGATGCTAGATTATATTGTTGTCTGTTGGATGGGGTTCATGTTAGATGATGTTGAGTGATGTTGGGGAATGATAGTGCAAGTTTAGATATGAGCTAGTTTAACATTAGTATTTATTTTTATCTTATTTACTGTAAAGTTATGAAAAAAATGTATCTTTGGTTATCCTAAATCCTAGCCCAAATGTCAAATATTTAGAGTACCCCCATTTCCAAATAAACTAACCATAAACATGACCCGAGTCCTCTCGTAAACGTAATCTAGACTTATTTAAACTAATAGTTTCTAGCCCGTATCATGTACGCTAATGCTAATTCAGAAATGTAACCCTACAATCTATAGCCTTAATCCATAAACATAATCCAAGCACATGTACTACGTATAAGACAAGCTCGTCTCTTAATCTAAGTTAAATTTATCATAATCTTTATTTTAACCATTGCCCATACTAACAATGCAGGTAGTGATATCGATTTGTATTTACTATTGTGAAACATACAAATTAACAAGATGCGCATAGTTTTAATTTATCTGAACGAACAAGTGAAAACAAGTTGAAAACAGTTAAATTTAGTTTGCCAGTACTAAGTTCCGGTAAACACACCTGGAGGAAAGGTAAGTCAAACTTTGTTTTTGTATGTTAAGTCCTGACCAAACTCAGGTATGAAAACTTGGTTAAAGTCTTGACTTCCTGTTACAAGTTACGTCACTTCCGTCAACATCTGTCATTAGATCTTGTAAGCTGATGTCTGGTTAGTTAAATGTTGGGATTTCGATTTCAAACCGTTTTAGTACAAATAAGATGCCAACTGAATAGAGTAAGAAATATAGTATAAGGAATCGATTACATAAAGCAATAATCGTATAACGAACTCGATTATGTAAAGCAAGATATAACGTATTACGAACTCGATTACATAAAACAAGAAATTTTGTATTACGAACTCGATTAAATACCACAAGAACTATTGCACTACAAACTCGATAACATACAGCAAAAAATATCGTATTACGTCAAGAAAAATCGTCTAATGAACTCGATGAAAAAGCCGTATAAAGTTAATTGCCTTCTTTCTTGGCTTCATTTTTATTTTTTCCCCAGAAATATTGGCGTCGTCGAGACAAGAATTGAGATTTATAGTCTAGAGTTTTTCATTATTTGAGTTGTTTTTATTAGTGTTGTTATAATAATTTTTCACATTGTTTTTAATATTTTTTATAAATATTGTTATACATGAACACTTCTCATTTTTGAGTTAATATAAAAACTGCACATGCTATCAGCAGTGTATAAATGTTTACCTGTTTTATTATGTAGTACAGTACATTAACCCCCTTCTCCTCAGTTTTTTTATGTACATTAACCCCCTTCTCACCGTAGCCTCATCAAAGAATTGATGAATAATGAATTAATGTGTCTATTACCTTACATCGACCACTCAGTGACCTCTGAACCCTGTGGTTGATTGATGTTTTGATTACAAAAATTCTCGGATAAATTCAATCAAGTTGAGCATCCAGGCTTTAATGTCGGAGGAGGGGGGTGGGTGGATGGGACGTTTAATGAAGTAAGTGCATCATTTAGTGCCTGGTGTACTTTTTAGCGCAATTTCCATTCTGGAGAATTGCGTTTATTAACGCGTCATTTCTGGGAATGGATGGATGGATGGATGAATGAATGTATGGATGAATGTGTGTCCGGGCTTTAAGTCGTATCTCCTCCTCAACGAAGCAATATCGATGACTAGTTCCAAAAGCAATTATGTTAAGCAAGTTACGAGAATGAGCATAGGCCATAAAAATTCCGGGTTTCTTTCATGTATTTCCCGGAAAAGCCAAAAAACCTCGAACAAATGCAGTTTTTGGCCCATATCTCGGCAACCAGACCACTTAGCGACTTGAAACATGTACCAATCGATTCCTGCCATAATTTAGAACAATATTGCCGAAGAAAGTTTTCAAAAATATCCTCTCGTTTAGTCACAAATTTTAAAATTACATAAACACCTACAAACCGATCGTTCTTCTAGCTTGAACGCATCCCAGCATTATACGTCAGAGCTATTTTTAGATAACATAAGGAAATTGCGCATTAATGTCACTAGACTTTTTAATTAACTTGTTTCTTAGTTTGACACAGTTCATCTAACAAACTACTTAAATACATAGAACACAGTTCATCTTACAATTCTGTGATAAAGTTGACGTTACAACCCCTCCACCGACCGCTTAAAAAACGAACAAATTCGATATTATACTACTCCCCCGCCACCACCCATACTTCCCCTCAAAAAAAAAAAAATAAAAAAAAAAAAAATCCCCCCAAAAAATAACAAAAAAAGCACCAAAAAAAACCTAGGACACAGCTTATCATACCATTCTGTAATAAAGTTGATGTTAACCCCCCCCCCCCCCACCCCTTAAATAAAGGGCAAATTCCATCTTATACCCCTCCCTCACCCCTCTCCTAAAAAAAACAAAAAAACCCAAAAAAAACCCAAACAAATGCAAAAACTTAGGACAGTTCATCTTACAATTCTGCGATACAGTACATATTACAACCCTTCCCCCTCCCTTAAAAAACAAAGGACACAGTTCATCTTACAATTCTGCAATACAGTTGATGTTACAACCCCCTCTCCCTTAAAAACGAAGGACACAGTTCATCTTACCATACCCCATCCACGGAACCCGGATGTTTCCAGAGTTTGTTTTTGCAGTTCGTTAACTCTACTTTAAAGTACATTTTTTCCCCTTTCAAGTTCCATTGCCAAAGGCCGTTTATCCTCGCATGGTGTAACATTTATAACAAGTAATCTAATGTACCGTATTGGAAACAGATTTTATGCTCAAAAGATCTAGCTTCACAATATAGAAAACGTGTTGAAAGACGTTTTGATTTATCTTTAAGAGCAAAAGTGATCTATTGTTTTTTGTTCGACAAGAGAACAAATCTGATCTATTTGTTGTACAGGCGCTTATGTTCATAGAACAGTTGTTGCTTTACAGAAGTGCTTGTCTCATAACCTAGTACTACAGTACAATATTATGTAAAAGCAATATGGACCAAAATGTGTATAACTTCAATATGTCGTAAAACTTTGAGTGAAGTGACCGATTCTGGCGAGGGGCAAGGGGCGGATTATCAGTATTGTCGCACCCCTCCTTTTTTCATTTGGTTGCTTTAACCGATCACAGACTTTACAACTGTTACACAAACAGTAAAGACAATCGTTAAACTAGTCTGTAAAGCTGAGTGGCAGTCTATTTTCCTAATCTCAACTGTGTATAATTCATTTACGCAGTTTAACTTTTAATATTTTTTTCTCGACCCCTGTTGTCGCCTATTTAGGGTTGGCGCCCACCCGCCCTCCCCTAACCACGCCTCTGCCTATGTATGAAGATGTTTCTTTGATCTCGACAAATGAAGCAACTGTGTAGTGTTTCTTTCAGACATTTTCTCCGTAAAAGAGGGGGGGGGGAGGGAAATAGGGCAGATGAAATTTTCAGTGGGCGGACTAAATTTTCCGGGTGGGGGGGGGGGGGGGAGGGAGGAGGGACACTGGCAAAAGTATATATTTTCTATATAAATTGCCTGAAAGAAACACTGCAACTGTAGGGTCGTTACTACGCAGTGACCCTCCCAGAGACGGCGACCTTAAAGACCATACACACGATCGAGGTGGAACCGAACTAGATTTCAGGGGTTAGTAGTCGGTCGCTCTACCACTCGGCCGCGCCCTTCCACATCAAACGGATTCGATCTCAGAAATATTGTTATGACATACAGGAGTAAAAACAAAGAGCTTGAAATACAAACTGCTGAACTATTCCGATTCGTCGAGAAAAAAAACAAACAATTTTACAAAGATAAAATGGATGGTGTTTTACAATATCATGATGTCAAAACAAGAAAACATTTTAATGAGAGATCAGGATACGCTGTGGAGGACTCAGCTATTTCGCAACCTTGACCTTACTGTCTGTGCCACAGTGACGCGTGAGCACAGTGCGTAGGAGGTAGTGGAGTTATGTCTGCGGTTAGTCACGTGATAAGGGTTATAGTTGTGGCTGTCACGCTACGGAAGTCAGGGAGGGAGTCAGTCGAATTGAAAGTTGAGTCATGTTGACTCGGAGTTGGGATTTTTTTTTTTAACTACATACTTAAACGAAAGAATTTATGAATTGTAAATGAGGTCGACGTGGTCGAGTCGGTAAAGCCTATGGTTGCTAAACTGAAATGTCTCGAGTTCGAACCCTATGGCAGATGTAGCGACAGCAACTCTTTCAGGAGAGACAACTCCAAAATTTTACAACTGCTGCCTTGCAGTTTGTTCTTAGTTGGACAAAGGCTATAGAAGCAAATCCAAAAAGAAAAGCAGGCTGAAATCGGAGTCAACGGCCTGTATGACGCATAACAAGTTGATATATTCTACTTAATTTGTTGGAGGTAATCCCTTCTCACACTAAAATTAAGAACGACGAAGAAGAAGAACTGAAAAACACATCTATGAAAACTTTTTAGCAATTTAAGATCTGACTCTAGTTAAATGAGTTTTCGTTTTATGAAAATCCACCCATCAACAACATCAACAATTTGGTTTAAGTCATTTCTCATTTCGTTCTAGATACAACGACCCACTTCAAACCAGGATTCGAACTCACGCCCTCTTGTTGAGTAGACAAAAGCGCTGTCTCTAAACCACACATAACACACTCCCCTACATTAGCCAACTGTATTGATTCTCATGCAAATAAAAACAACAGGTAATTCTTTTATCGTTTTTGTCCCACGTGAACAAAGAGAGAAAATCCTATTTTCTCCCTTATAATCTTGCTAAAGAAAAACATAAATCTTAAGTTTTTAAAAGCTTTTAAGCATAAATAATTTTTTTTCTATCCATTCATCCACTCGGGAATTCAACGTCGAGTTTATGTGAACTGAAATCTGGATAAATTCAATGTTTTATGTAATATGGGATTGCATTATGTAGCCCGTTGCTCGACAATACATAAGTTAGTTAGAACTA
>NW_026732447.1:685000-687500 GCF_028476545.2 Physella acuta | reverse complement strand
CTCACTTTCCCCACTCCCCCCCCCCTCCTCCGTCTACTTCATCAATAATCAAATTTACTTGTCAACGCCTAAAGCAAGATCCATCAATGTTTACCAACAATTACAACAACTACGTCATTCGCCCTCTTACATCTGTGTGAAAAAAAATGTACATTGAAAAAAACTGCCATTAGGTTTGTGAAATGGTAAATCGAACGTGTAATTGACAGATTTAGGAAATAACATTACCTCCCCTTCCTTAGCCCAACAGACCATTTTATTACTCGATGCATGGGAAGTTTGATTTTCAGGGGAAATAACTCAAAGTGTCGCAGGCCGACTGGAACGGCGGGCTGGGTATCGATTATTGCTGACTTAACACGAATGAAAAATTTAATGCGTTTTAACGATCTCGAGCAGTGAACGTGCGATGAGCATACGGGGTTCACCAAGAGCAGGTTATGTAATGTTATGTATAGAAGATTTCAAGGGGTATCGCAGTAGCTTTATCATACTGATCTAATATGTGATTATATACATATATCCATATATATATATATATATATATATATATATATATATATATATATATATATATATATATATATATATATATATATCCATAAATATATAGGTATGTATATATACATATGTAAGTGTATATGTATATAAATGTATGTACATATATCTACATATATCTACATACATACTCACATTTATAAAGACATAAATAAAATATATATACATATATATACATATTTATTTATTTATACAAATATACATATATATAAATATATATATATATATATATATATTTAGGCCTCTCTATATTTCTCTCTCTCTCTCTCTCTCTCTCTCTCTCTATATATATATATATATATATATATATATATATACATATATAAATGTGTGTGTGAATGTGTGTGTGTGTGTATGTGTGTGTGTGTAAATATTTAACAGGTTGATCATTATTTATCACTCGCCTTGAAACAACAACTCTACTATTGCCGACTAACGAAGACCATAAATTATAACAAATAGTCGCTCTAAGGCATCTTAAATCAAACTAATAAATACCTCTAAATGGCGGCAATACCAGTGTCCACAGGGCAATACAAGGGAACAAACTCTTTATTGTAAAAGCTATAAGGGGAGCTGATTGACAGGAAAGTTTAAGATATTTTAAAGGTTTATAGGATAAAACTCTTACATTTTGGATTCGCTTTTATTTTGTTTATAAATATGAGGAACGCAGCCAGGAAAGTAAGACGTCATAAATTATATTAATCATGAGGAGTAGGACGTTACATATTTAATACAATACATAAAATGCGTCTTGTATGATATGTTATTAAAGTGTTAAATATGACCAGTAAAATGTCATTATTTATATGTGATAAATATTGGAATTACATAATATGTGCAATATACATCTAAGACGTCTTAAGACACAAACATAAATACAAAGTCAGGACGTCATACAAAAAATAAATAAATCCAAAGTTAGGACGTCAAATAACTAGAAAAATTATTGAAAAAAAAATCTATAACGCCAAGCGAGATTAAGGTTACATCAATAACAAACACAAACAAACCTACAGTGCAGTATTGAGTTATAGATAAAAAATCTCAGGGTTAGGCGAAAGGGGTTAATCCCTACACAACACAACATGTTTACCAGAACGTGTGTCTAGGCTACCAGGCTATTTTTCCACAGCGTTGTAATTTTGTGTTTCTTTATTAATAGAAGCCTTGGGGGGCATGGGGATCTAAGCGTGTAAGGGGGTGGGGGGGGGGGGGGGGGGTGAGGGATGTGCACTAATGATGTCGATGTTATACGTGTGGCGAGAGCTGGGGGGGGGGGGGTACTAATGACCTTAAAGTACTAGAACAGAGTGTGTGTGTGGATTAGTGACGTCATTGACGTTAGTAGCATTTTTTTCCGAGTACTGTTGAAGGAAAGAGAAAGGAAGCGATACTGAAAGACGCGCCGTGAATGTACTGGTGCGATAAAGTTTAAATTATCATGGGGAATTCCCCGAAAAAAAAATGAAAGTTTTGTTTTTGTATTGCATTTAAACGCAATCATGCGAATAGAAGCATATCACTGAACTGAGTTTAAAGACTATCATAGCTGATCCTTTTATTGTCGATGCGTCTATAGTGCCTGTGTGTTAATTACACGATAATCCGAAACTCTTTCATCCTTTTGCGTGTCGCCAAAACTAATTAATACGTATTTAAATTTGTGTTTAATTTTTTTGAAAATGTATATAAAACAAAATTCAGCATATAAATTTAAAAGAATAGTGTAAATGATGTTAAAATAAGATTAAAAAAAATATGTTTACATTTATTATTTCTCTCAATGTTATGGCATAACTAGGTCGGGTGTCACGTGGTGCGTCAGCTAAAGGTGTCTCTTCGGACAATTACAATTTTTTATTTGGTGTCATCCCTCCCTCTACTATCTTATTATTAAAAAATATTTGAAAAAACATTGTCACGATTCGTTCTATTT
>NW_026732447.1:637500-680000 GCF_028476545.2 Physella acuta | reverse complement strand
TATATAACTAACGTGAAACCTACTAATGACTAATTCAAATCAGAATAATTCAAAGCGTGACATGACTATAATTATAGGACTAATGGCATTGGAGTAAAAGCTTTGGATATCAATTACAAAGTAAAGTTTAAAAAAAAAGTCGATTTTATCTTTTCTTTACCAAACAAAGAAAATTTTATCACAGTATAAAATGTTAGTCTAAGATGTAGATTTTTATATAAATCTATGTGTAAATACGAACATAGACGAAAACTGAATCCGAACCAATCGTAATATTTATCTAGGTTTGCTTAAAACATTAATGCCTAGATCTATATCTCTGCACGAAAAGAAGTTCATCAGTCATTTAGTGAGCAGAAATATTGAAATATCGAAACCCTAATAGCATCAACACATATGTAGAAATTAGTCAACACATTAAAAAAACAACCCCACAGATGTATTATACTAACACACTTGTAACGTTTTACCAAGACTATCAATGTCATGAAATCCACACACATTTCCCACAATTGAACACACCCAGTGTGTCTCGAATGGTACACACACACATACACATACACGGGCAATGCTGAACCAGGACACGAGCACGGGGAGACAAATCTTGCATACCTAAAGGGAGGTAAACACACCATAAATAGACTTAGCGGATGGCTATCAGGGCCAGGGAGAAATCGAAAGGGAAACTAGATGAACATCTGTCAATATTCCCGACAACTGGGTCACTGTAGGTAGGAAGGTAGGCTACATGGCTTTTTGATAAGGTAGAGATTACAGGTGGGTTTTGTTCTGGCGGGTTTGATTGCAGGTGGGTTTGTTCTGGTGGGCTTGATTGGGGGTGGGTTTGTTCTGGTGGGCTTGATTGGGGGTGGGTTTGTTCTGGTGGGCTTGTTTGCAGGTGGGTTTGTTCTGGTGGGCTTGATTGCAGGTGGGTTTGTGACTTGATGCAGGTAATGACTGTAGGGGGTTTTTAATTGGAGGAAGATTTTTGATTACAGGTGGGTTTTGATTACAGGTGGGTTTTTGATTAAAAGGTAGGTTTTTGATTACAGGTGGGTTTTTGACTACAGGTGTGCTTTTTAATTCCAGGTGGGTTTTAGATTGCAGGTGGTTTTTTTTAATTGCAGGTAGGTTGTGATCACATGTGGATTTTAATCGCAGGTAGTTTTTAAATGTAGAGATTTTTTAGGAGTGTGGCGGGGGAGGGGGGAGCAGGTTAAAAATGTCGATTTTAATCACAGCTAGTTTTGATTTTTAAAAAGGGGGGGGGGGGGGGGAGGGCGTGATGGGGGTGTGATTCAAGTTGGTTTTCGATTGTTAATATGTTTTAATGCATTTTTAATTTAAGTGTAATACTACTAGATATTCAAGGCCTACAGTTTTAAAAAGTAATAATTGCAAACTTGCTTTAAAAAAAAAACAAATTGAAAAATAATACTATTTGATATTGACAAAAATAATGTGTATTTAAAATATGTATACTCGAAACACACACTTCAAAACAATAATATTCATTTTTACATAAGAGGGTGGCGGGCTATCAATTAAAATCATAATAGGTTGTGTGTGTGTGTATGCGTGCGTTTGGATGGGGGTGGAGAGTGGGGGCTAGGTTGATAAGGTGTTAAGTGGATAGGAGTTTAGTTTAAATGTTCCGGGTAAAAGGTGTAGGATTTGTGATATTACCTCCCCTTTTCATAATTCCCTCTTCCCGCCCTACTCCCTCTCTTATGGTACGGGTGACCGAGGAAGAAGACCACTTCAAAAAGCGGAACACCAAAACCGACTTTCTATTCAATTCTTGTTTATTATCTTTGCGTACGACCTAAGGGAAATAACTGTGTTATTTTTCTCCTTCTATGCCGGGGCTGTCATACGAAGACTTGGCTTGCGGTTGTTTACCGTGGTAGGTCAGGCGACAGATGCTGTAGTGGGGCACTGTTTTATTGACTGAGTTATTCCCCCTAACTTAATATATTGATCTTTCTTTTGTTTGATTTATTGAGTTATCTCTCTTTGACCGACATAGTAAATAAATCTCTTATTTTTATTGACTGAATTATCCACTGTGACATTAGTAGATTTATTATTTATCTTTTATTTGAATACATTATTAATGATTTATAAACATAATTTTAATTTTTTTTTTGTTTTAAAAAGTATAACAGAAGAACAGTACAATGCCTTTTTTTATTCTTTTTTTTCCCACCGTATTGCCGTTAGAGTAAGAAGTAGAGGATAGGTATATAATCAGCTTAAAGTCCAGGGTTAGAGTTAAGATTTAAACTGTGGTTAAGGTTAGGGCTAAAAATAGGGCCAGGACTAGGGTTAGGGCCAGAATTAGACTAGCTTGAAATATGCTATGTTGACGAATAATTGAGCACCTAAGTACCCAGCGATTGACTATTTAAACTATCAAAGTAAAGTGTAAAGAGAACACTGATTTCAAGGTTCGATTTTTAATAGGGACGGACAGTACTGGGTCCTGCAATACTATAACACAGCAGGTGAGTTTTAAGACTACGGTTATGTTTGTGAATTTTTATAAATGAATTCAAAATCTGGGGAACCTCAATACAGATAAGGTTCTGTAAGGGTGGGCCATATATGAGGCTCTGTCTGGGGTAAGTCGGTAATTTAAATGGCATGGTCTGGTTAAACCAGGGAAATAAAACCGATTGAGTTCGAATCCTGATTTGAAAAGTAAGTTATTTACCTATAGATCCAATCTCTGAAAAAAAAATCCCGTTCATCTAGTTAAACATATCATGTAATGATCTATTTTGTGTTAGTTAAAAAAAGATTCAATGCATTCTATTTATCTGAATGAACGGCAGTTAACTTTTCTTTTTGATACCCTCGAGTTTAATCAAGGGAGACTATCTACTCGCTCTAACGATTGCGCGACCGCCAAGCAAACAATTTTTTCCCTGAAACTTTCTACCCAAGACTCCAACCACAGCAATCATTTCTACCCAAGGGAAATAACCAGTACTACATTCACCCTCCCCTCCATTCCGCTTAATCCTCTCCCCTTCGGCGTATCGATTCGACTTTGGGGTTCGGAAATTCCAAAAAGGATCTGTCCTGATAGATAAAATGTGGGTAAACCTATTGATTTTTTATATGGGCCAGTTCCGGGGGTAGGGACGTAGCAACAGGCGTCCAGCCAGTAATGGAATTAGTCGAACCAGAGAGGTAGAGACTTGGCGGCTAAGGCAGAACTTCGCTTGTCTTTATGTCTGCCCTCTCTCTCTCTCTATACGTTATATATATATATATATATATATATATATATATATATATACACACTAATATATAGGCTATATATAAGTAATATATATTTAGGCCTATATGTGTATATATAATATATATATATATAAACATAAAACATATATATATCTATATAAATGTATATATATACATATATATATATATATATATATATATATATATATATATATATATATATATATATATATATATGTATATGTATATATATGTATATATATGTATATATTCGTATATGCATATATATATATATATATATATATATATATATATATATATATATATATATATATATAGATAGATATATTTATATAGATATATTTATATAGATATATATATATGTATGTATATTGGAGCATTTTCAATCCCTCCCATGATCAATACCAGGCTACACCAATACATAGCAGTTTATTACAAGGTCATCTGTTAAAGACTTCGATTCGATACAGTTCTTGTAAACAAATAAGCCACGCCTACCCCGACCTCCACCTTGGTCGTGTTAGTGTGGTCGATCCAGACTTAAATAACACAAAACGTGAACGTTCGGGTTAGACCAGGGGTCTCCAAACTACGGCCCGCGGGCCGGATGCGGCCCGCGAGGTCCTCTCATCCGGCCCGCGGAGATCTTTTTGTCCACGGAAAAAACGTTTGTTGAAGTTGCCCGAGGAACTTGCTCAAAAAGTCAAGACATGCCTTGAAGAAACTCTGGCCCCCGAACTGAAATTTGATAGTTAATGTGGCCCTCGGACTGAAAAGTTTGGAGACCCCTGGGTTAGACAAACACGCGAAATGTAAGTGTAGAGCCCCCACGCTGAACAGATTCTGATCCGCTGTTTACCTAATAAAACCCATTGCTGGGGATTGTCACGTGTCAGATTGGTTGCCTCTAGGCCAGTTTGTGGCCTCATGCACGTCTGTGTTCTGTTGGCAGGAGGACAGAAACAACTTATGGATATACATACACACTAAAATATATAAACATATAAACTTACGTACACACACACACACGCACGTATATATATATATATATATATATATATATATATATATATATATATATATATATATATATATATATATATATATAACATGCTTTATATATAACATGTTATATAAATATATATATATAACATATATAATTAATTTGTATATATAGGGTAAAGGAGGGCGTTAAGAGCCACACTTTTTAGCACCTGTATATTTTTAAAGATTTCTACTAATCTAAGAATTTTTTAGTATTGAAAATATGGCAAAATTATTCTAACATATCTTACACAATATAAAAATAATAACAAAGTCTATTAAATATACTTTAAATGGGTTTAATTGAACATTTATTGTCATACCCCCGAAATCAGCATTTGGGGTGAAAGGAGCTGGGCAATGGGGCAATAAGCATTATCTCCTAGTTTAGACTAACTCCTCAATAAAAATAATTAATTTCTAACCCCAAAATAGTTAATGCTGTGTACACACACTTTAACTGATACTAGCTATCACTAGGCCCCAATGGGCCCAGTCTACAATTGATACAATTACAGGTGTACATAGGGCCTAAAGTCAAGTAGTTTACAGTAGGCACATTAGTATGCCTAGTGTGTAGCTAGTATACTAGTGTGTAGCTGTCCAGAGTTAACATTCTTGTATGTAAAAAGGGTTGGTACTAACTAATCTGCCTTAATGCTTTCCCCTGATAAGCCATGTGTGCTATACATTACATAACATGACATGGAGGTGAGAAATGTTGAGGGGAGAGCAGTTGTACTGGTTTCCCCTTTGTTCTCCTTGCTGGACCCTGAGGGCCATAAATTACATAAGGAGATGCTATCTCTGGTTGGCTGAGATCTAAGAACTAAGTCCATGCTACCTACAAAGAGATAAGTTTTATGGTGGGTTAGATACAGGTGGGGGCTGGGTATCATGGGGGTGAGAAATTGTGAGGGGAGAGCAGTGGTACTGGTTTCCCCTTTTTTTCTCCTTGCTGGACCCTGAGGGCCATAAATTACATAAGGAGATGCTATCTCTGGTTGGCTGAGATCTAAGAACTTAGTCCATGTTACCTACAAAGAGATGAAGTTTAATGGTGGGTTAGATCATGGAGGTGAGAAATTGTGAGGGGAGAGCAGTGGTACTGATTCCTCTTTGGTCTCCACCCTGCTAGACCATGAAGGTCATATATTACATAACCTGCCACCCCAGATTGTCTGAGATCTGTAACTGTAATCCATGTTACCTACAAAGAGATGAAGTTTTATGGTGGGCCAGAAACTGGTGGGGGCTGGGTATCATGGGGGTAAGAAATTGTAAGGGGGGAGCAGTGGTATTAATGTGTCTGTTTACTTCCATGCTGGACCATGAGGGTCATAAATTACATAACATACCACCCCAGATTGGCTGAGACCTAAGAACATTTATTCCTGTTACCTACAAAGAGATTAGAAGTTTTATGGTTGGTTAGAAACAGGTGGGGGCTGTGTCGGCTGTATTGCCCCTTAGGGGTAATAAGTACTCATACCATTTTAAAAATTACCTTGCTAACATCAGATGGCTGAATTTTTACTTTTTAGCAGGTTAGAATAGTATTTCTATCATTTAGACACAAGTCTGTTTAACAATTAATACATTTTGTGTTAACTATTCCTATACCAGTGTCATATTCAGTGGTCTAATAAATGAGAAACTTGCACATAGGGTTTCAAGAGCCACATAACAGTATCTGTTATAACTTTTCTAAACAGGCAAGCTAGTGAACAAAATTAATGTATTCATGTAGATTTAGTTATTATCTAACAAATAAAACCATTATGGTAATGATCAGTCAAGTTTTACTCTGATAATGATAAAAACTTTATAGCATGGTAAAATGGGTCTAATGTCGGCCATTTTGTTTTGGCACCAATAATCACTGTGCAAAAAAAATTCACCAAAATAAAACTATTCTAGCCATAGCTATAAAAATAGTGTTAAAATGTACAACAACCAATGCTCTAATACAGGAACAAAGAATGGGCTTGAAAAAATCATTTGGTTTATTACAAAGTGAAGTTTCCCAAGTTATGTCTATTTGGAAAAAAAGTTCACAAAATGGTTTTATGGAGATGAGAAATTTTAGGGAAAGAGCAGTGGGATTAAATCTTGTCTCATCCTCTCCCTATTGGACCAAGTGGGTCATAAATTACATAAAATGAATCCTCTGCTTCTCTGTTATCAAAGAACAGCAGTGGTTGTTACCTCAGAAGTAGATTAGCAGTGTTATTGGGGGTTTTGTGGGGGTGGGGTGTTGATTGGGGCTTAATACCACACGGCTCTTAACGCCCTCCTTTACCCTATATATATATATATATATATATATATATATATATATATATATATATATATTTATGTGTGTATACTTATTTTTAGTAATTTATGTATAAGCAAAAATAAAACCATTTCCTAAAGCCATAACAAAACTTAACATCGTAACTTTTTCCACTAAAACTTTTTTTCTTCTTTAGTCGTCTATACTGAGTATTGTAAATAAATTTTTTTTTTAAAGTCAAGATACTATTTCCCATCAACAAGTGGCTTCTAATACCAACCTATTCGTTTGACAAGCGAGGTTCATAAATAGTAAACACTACAGATAGTCTATTACTTCAGTCAACATAACCCTTTGTTTAAAAGTGGGAAATAGATTTGTCAAGGGAAGTAACCACATTAATTTTCGTTTGGCATCTAGCTAGTCCAAGATTACGATTGTTTTTCAAAGATTACCCGCTTTAATTTTAGTGTTATTTTAACAAAAAATTGTCTCAATTATAACAAATAGATTTTCCGAGAGTGTTTCTATAACTTTTTAAAATTAATAAAAACTGATTTTTGAGTGATTGGTTTGACTAAACATAAATATACTCATAAATTAAATGATAAATAAATTGAAAATCATATTTGTTTGACACATTAAGCGTTTCAGGGTCTTGCTCTTGTTTCCATTAATATTATTACTTTTATTTGGGGGAACTTTTTCTAATCTCAAAAGCGCGTAGCGTGCAGTTTTTTTTTCAAGCATCTCTTCCGGTAGGGGCGAAGCCCCGCCCAGATTCTTCCTTTAGTTTGTATGATCTACAAATGCGACCAGTGTTTCTTTCAGACCTTTTCCTCCCCGGAGAGGGGTGGGGGTACTTGAAATTTTCGGGGTGCGGACACTGGAAAAAGTATATAATTATATTTCGTTGAATGGGACAGTAGTTATGTTTTGGAGGCTGTGTGTGTGTGGGGGGGGGGGGGGGGAGCCCCCTCCTCCCAAGTAGAGTTGCCTGAAAGAAACTCTAAATGCGACTTTTGTCATGAATGAGATTAGGTGCATGGTTTAGGGATATGCCTATGACTATATTTTGTATAAATTAAAGTACCGAGAAAATAGACAGCACTATCAACCTAGCGCCCGTTGTATCCTTCCTCAACGGGCCATTTTTCTCGTAACTAAAATATTTTTAATAGCAATTAAAGTAATAATATTAATTATAACAATATTAACAAAATTGTAAAATAATAAAAATAATGATAAATATCAGTTCTGAAACTAAGGCACAAATAATGTTTAATTCTTTCTGCAGTACAGTTAAATCATTCTATCAGATTGAGAAATAGTGCTAGATCAAGTAGACCGCTGCACAGAGGCGTAGCGACCCTTCCCGGCGCCCGGAGACAAACTTTCAATTTGGCGCCCCCCCCCCCCCCCCCTCGGTAGCAAATTTTCAATTTGCACCCCCCTCAAGTTTTTCTATTTGCACCTCCCCCCTTCAACTTTTCGATTTACACCCCCTCCTCAAACTGCAAAAATGGCAGCTAAATTGACATTTTAATTTGTTTTTACAACCCAATTTGGGCCCCCCCCCCTAATGTCGGTGCCCGAAGACTTATGTCACCCCCTGACCCCCCCCCCCATCGCTACGCTTCTGCCGCTGCATGATGTAGTAAAGACAGTCTTGCACCCAAGTTTCCTTAGAGCAGATGTAGTGTGTGGCTCGTTAACGCATTAGGGGTCGACGTGGTCGAGTCGCTAAAGCTCATTGTTGCTAAACCGAAAAGTCTCTGGAGGGGAACCCTTCCAACAATAAAATTAAGAAGAAGAAAACCCCACCAGTACCATATGTGTATACCATATGAGTATACATTGAACCCCACCAGTACCATATGAGTTTACACCGAACCCCACCAGTATCATATGAGTTTACACAGAACCCCACAAGTATCATATGAGCATGCACCGAACCCCACCCATACCATATGACTTTACACCGAACCCCACCAGAATCATATGAGTATACACCGAACCCCATCAGAATCATATGAGTATACACCGAACCCCACCAGTACCATATGAGTTTACACCGAACCACATCAGAATCGTATGAGTATACACTGAACCTCACCAGTATCATATGAGCATGCCATATGAACCCTTTTTATAATTCTATCGTCTGCACTGAAAAAGAAATCCGGTCTTAAACCATATGAGTCGGGTGTGTGTCTTGACCTCCCATGAAACTGACTTACCCTACCCCTGGGGTTCGATGAACTAACTTCAGTTCATAAAGTGGACACGCTGACCTTTAATCTAACTTTCTGTATGTAAATTGGGTTGCAAAACTTTGACCTGTCATTAAATTAAGCACCCTCATTTTAGAAAAAATAAATTGTGCACCCTGATTTTAGAAAAAAAAAAACTTGTGCACCCTGATTTTAGCAAAAAAACTTTTGCACCCTCATTTTAGAAAAAATAAATTGTGAACCCTGATTTTAGAAAAAAATAAATTGTGCACCCTGAATTTAGAAAAAAATAAATTGTGCACCCTGATTTTCGAAAAAAAAAATTGTGCACCCTGAATTTAGAAAAAAAAATTGTGCACCCTCATTTTTGAAAAAAAAAATTGTGCACCCTGAATTTAGAAAAAAATAAATTGTGCACCCTGAATTTAGAAAAAAATAAATTGTGCATCCTGATTTTAGAAAAAAAAATTGTGCACCCTGAATTTAGAAAAAAATAAATTGTGCACCCTGAATTTAGAAAAAAATAAATTGTGCATCCTGATTTTAGAAAAAAAAATTGTGCACCCTGATTTTAGAAAAAAAACTTGTGCACCCTGATTTTAGAAAAAAAAATTGTGCACCCTCATTTTAGAAAAAAAAATTGTGCACCCTCATTTTAGAAAAAAATAAATTGTGCACCCCGATTTTAGAAAAAAAAGTGTGCACTGTGAATTTAGAAAAAAAAATAAATTGTGCACCCTGATTTTAGAAAAAAAAATGTGCCTACAATTGTAACCGTTTTTTGAATAAATTTGAATAAATTTGAATAAATTAAATTTGCACCCTGATTTTAGAAAAAAATAAATAAATTGTGCACCCCGATTTTAGAAAAAAAAATTGTGCACCCTGAATTTAGAAAATAAATAAATTGTGCACCTTAATTTTAGAAACAAAACTTGTGCGCCCTGATTTTAGAAAAAAATAAATTGTGCACCCTGATTTTAGAAAATAACACATTTTATTACATCTTTTTCATTCTATAATTCAAACTGACGTTTTCTTAAAATGTGCCTGCCCGTTGACGGGTGAAGGGGGGGGGGGGGAATCACATTTGCCTGCAAATCATCCTAAAAGACATCAATCAAAGAAGGCGTCCCTACTAATAGCTTGTCATTCCCCCATGCTACGTATCGCCCCTCCCCCCACGAGCCCACCCTGGCTGGACCTTTGAGTCACCCCCCTCCCCCCTCCACACGATCCTATTTCCAATTTTTTTTTTTTATGTCTATTTTAAACTTTCATTTTCCAATTCATCTCTTTGACGGAAACGCTTTTTAAAAAAATGGGGGGGGGGGGGGGGGGATGGATGTGTGGGCGAAATGAAGATGTGGGAGTGGATGGTGTGTGGGTGGGGATGTGTAGGGGAGGTGTGGGGGTGGTGTGTGATCAAGTTTGAACGTTGACTCTTATAATATAGGGTTGATGCTTAGAGGACTACAGTCTAGGAAACTGTAGGCAACTGTAGGCAACTTTAGGCAACTGTAGGCAACTGTAGGCAACAATAGGCAACTGTAGGCAACAATAGGCAACTGTAGGCAACAATAGGCAACTGTAGGCAACAATAGGCAACTGTAGGCAACTGTAGGCAACAATAGGCAACTGTAGGCAACTGTAGGCAACTGTAGGCAACAATAGGCAACTGTAGGCAACTGTAGGCAACTGTAGGCAACTGTAGGCAACTGTAGGCAACTGTAGGCAACTGTAGGCAACAATAGGCAACTGTAGGCAACTGTAGGCAACTGTAGGCAACTGTAGGCAACTGTAGGCAACTGTAGGCAACTGTAGGCAACTGTAGGGAACTGTAGGGAACTGTAGGCAACAATAGGCAACTGTAGGCAACTGTAGGCAACTGTAGGCAACTGTAGGCAACTGTAGGCAACTGTAGGGAACTGTAGGCAACTGTAGGCAACAATAGGCAACTGTAGGCAACTGTAGGCAACAATAGGCAACTGTAGGCAACTGTAGGGAACTGTAGGCAACTGTAGGCAACTGTAGGCAACTGTAGGCAATTGTAGGCAACTATAGGCATTAGCGGAACACTCTTTCCTCTTTGTTCACGTGATTTAACAACCAAATCGTTTCCGGTCACGACATTTCAAATTTTCAGAGGCGCAAGTGACGTTTCAGAAAATACGGCTTACGTGAGGGTATATATGGGTCCGTGTGGTCGAGTTGTAGAGCGCATACAAGTTAACCCGAAAGTCTCGAGTTCGGATCCCGGGCTTAGTGTGTGTGACGCTCATGAGTCCATCTAAATCGGGTGGGTAACTAACTGACATACAGGAAGGTAAAACCGGCTGGGCAGAGTGCTGAGCGAATTCTCTCGAGGTAACAAATTGACGGACTCTACTGCAGTTGTCCCATGAATACCATTGGTTCTTAGGGTTAGCATTTAATATGAGTATTTATATGCGTAGTACTTATAGCAAAGTTTCCAACTTAACAGCTATATTAATAGAAGATAATTTGATTAATACTTGTGTTTAAGTTATACCACATTATCAGCCTTGGTACTGCATTATACAAGATCCCAATACTTAAAACAACGCTCCATAAAATCACAACCCCTTAAAATCACAACTTAACCGTTTTCAAATTACATCGACCTTCGTTTACTTCTGGATTATCTAAATCCTAAGCTGATTACCTCGAGTAATCCTTGATGAAAAAAAAAAAACTCCGTCTCTTTCTCTCTGAGAAATTGACATGACGTGTAAGTAAAAAAATATATTTCCGAATGATTGTGTCAGAACTCGTGTCGATGAATCCGATGTTGTCGGGTTTGCAAATTAATAATTCAAAGGACATGACGTTAATTGAAATAAGATCGAGAACGCGTTGTAAAAATAAATAAATAGAGTTGATGTTTTTGTTTCGTGGGTGTTTTGAAAAGGTGTGTTGTATCACAGGGATTGTGTTGGTGGAGGTGTGTTAATGGATGGTGTTTTGAAAATATTGAGTTAATTAAAGAATTAATTGTGTATGTTATGTTGATAGAGAGGTGGTACCGGATGGTGTTTTGAAAAAGTACTGGCAGAGGAATAGTACTGTGGTGTTTTGATGTTGGGAAGGCTAGTTGGAGAGGTTGGTGTTGTCCGCACCGGATACACCATTTAGGGGGTGATACCAAAACGAAAAATCATAAAATTTACTTTTAAAATTTTTTTTATCCAAAATATTTTGAAACACAAGTAATGATATAGAAAGGGAGCAGGGTAACACCAACCCCAAATTGCAAAGTAATTGGATGGGGTTGACACTCTCAGTTACCCCATCGGTTATACTCGATTTGGTGACACCATTGGTGTATGTTGAGTTGACAGAGGCGATGTGCTGGATGATGGTATTTTGATGGTGTTTTGATGATTAAAAGATTGAGCTGATTTAAGATAAACATATGATAATATAATATAAAGTTAATATTAATGAGATAGTAATAGAGTTGTGGGTAGAGTGGCTGATTATATGATAAAGTAAGGGCGGTGATGCAGTAAGAGACTGACTTAAAATGTGGTAGTGTGTGTTACTGCATGATGAAGTAAGCGGCGGTGAGGTAGTAACAGAGTAAGAATGTGGTTGGAGTGAGCGATTGCATGGTAAAGTAAGGGCGGTAATGTAGTAATAGACTGACGCAAGATGTGGATAGCCTAGATAAAGTCCAGACCACTGGCAGATATTGATCTCTTACGGGCTAATTACCGTGCATCAAGTTAGTAAGCACACATAGAAGGGCTGATTTAAACACATAGCTAGGCCGATTTGAACACATATAGCTAGGCTGATTTAAACACATAGTTAGGTTGATTTGAACACACTTAGCTAGGCTGATTTAAACACACATAGCTAGGCTAATTTAAACACACATAGCTAGGATGATTTACACACACTTAGCTAGGCTTATTTAAACACATAGCTAGGCCGATTGAAACACACATACTTAGGATAATTTAGGTGGGCTAATTTAAACACATATAGTTGGGCTAATTTAAACACATTTAGTTGGGATACCTTAAACAAATTCAGTTGGGATAACTTAAACATATTATTTGGATACCCTAAACGCCTAAACACCCGTCATTGTTCTGAATTAAACACATCCAACATGGTCTGATTTAAACACATTCAGGTAGATTAAATAAAAAGCAACGAATGCATGACATAAATACAGGTACAAAAAAATCCAGTATATTTAAACACAGCTCTTTTAATCGTTGACTTAAAAAAAAACAACTTTCAAAGTAGACTTAAATACACAACGCTGAATGAACTTCAACAACACTCAATCTTTATTTAGGTACATAATGATCAGTTGACTTTAACCTTGACACAATAATAAAGAAATAAACAATCACGCCTTAAATTTGACTTAATTACGTAAGTGCTTGTTGACTTAACACCAAATGACCTCAACAAATACCACCTAGCTGACTTAAGTCAAATGACCTCCCCCCTCCTCCCCTTATAATGGCAGCTAAGATACCTGGCCGTTGTATCTACTTAACTGACTTAAGTCAAATGACCTCCACTCCCCTCACCCCCTCACCCCCCCACTTATAATGGCAGCTAAGATACCTGGCCGTTGTATCTACTTAACTGACTTAAGTCAAATGACCTCCACTCCCCTCACCCCCTCACCCCCCCCCCCACTTATAATGGCAGCTAAGATACCTGGCCGTTGTATCTACTTAACGGTTTTCCTGCCAGTGGTTCCAGACTAGCTGACCTTTCGCCTGCCAGGCTGGGGGTGTCTACGTGTCTAAGACCGTCTCATTACGGAGCACGGCTTTGGCGTCCTAAGAACCGGCCGGTAAATGTCAGGGCTATTCCAGAACTAAGATGCGGAATCCTGGGTGGGTGAGGGGGGTGGGGGGTGGGGGGGTGGAGGGGTTGGACCTAGGGCCCATTTGGGTTAGACGTACAGCTGAAGAATGTCGTAATTTGGGTTCTTTTATAGGACAGTGGAGCAAACTGTAAATGTTATCATAAGCCAGAACAAAGTTTTATTTCAAGCATAAGATGATCATAGTCCTAAGACTATCAACTACCTCTGCCACAACCTTTATGAGAATATATATAAATATATAAATATATATATATATATATATATATATATATATATATATATATATATATATATATATATATATATATATATATATATATATATATATATATATATATATATATATATATCATGCTAAATCCCTTTACGCTAAGCTCCATGTATTCAACTGTTTGCCTGTCTCTACAACATAACACAGCTACAGGTTGCGTCAAGCGCAGGTCAGGCTGACCTCACCAAACTGCCTACCGTCATTACAGGTGAGCAAGTAGCGACCTTCTGTCAGCCCGAGTTATCGATCTACTCGTGTGTTAAGTGATTAGCCCAATGTTGCTGCCGCGCTGTTGAGTAACAAAGGTCGGGAATTTTTGTCCAGATCAGTGATTCTCAAGCAGAAAAACACGGGCTCATAGCCCAGTGGGTCTCATTTAGTTAGACACAAGCTAATAGCCAAGTGGGTGTTACTGGTAAAAACATTAGCTCGTAGCCCTGTAGGTACCATTCAGGAAAACACAAGCTCATAGCCCAGTCTCATTCAGGAAAACACGGGCTAATAGCCCAATATCATTCAGGAAAACACGGGCTAATAGCCCAATATCATTCAGGAAAACACAGGCTCATAGACCAATATTATTCAGGAAAACACGGGCTAATAGCCCAATATCATTCATGAAAACACGGGCTAATAGCCCAATATCATTCATGAAAACACGGGCTAATAGCCCAATATCATTCATGAAAACACGGGCTAATAGCCCAATATCATTCAGGAAAACACGGGCCCATAGCCCAATATCATTCAGGAAAACACGGGCTAATAGCCCAATATCATTCATGAAAACACGGGCCCATAGCCCAATATCATTCAGGAAAACACGGGCTCATAGCCCAATATAATTCAGGATAACACGGGCTAATAGCCCACCATCATTCAGTATACAATTATTTAACGTCGTTAACAGACAACTTTTTTTATTGTTGATCACCTCAGTATCCAATTTGGCTGTGTCACCTACAAGAATGGATCAGTCTATCCCCTTGATAGTATTATCATCTCGAATTCGAGTTTACCATTGTCAAATGACTACTAATTAATTACCTAATTAATGTCTGCGGTGTAGCTAATACACTCTATAAACTGTATTTTGAAATCAACTCTCAAATAACATTTTAATTGCTAAATAAGTTTAAAAAAAAATTAAACATGGATAATTAACTAATTATGTTTATTTCAGATCATAGCATTTTTAAAATTTAACCAATGGCAGCTATGGTAAAATAAGCTGAGTAGCCTATGGGAATCAACTAACCAACTTACTATTTTATTACATTATCCTTTACAAATAACCAAATTATTATTTTTCTTTTATTGGGTTATTTACGTCGGCAAAATCAGTGCGCGAACATTTTTTTTACATGTACAGCTAAGGCGTAGCGACCTATTCCGGCGCCCAGGGCGAACTATCAGTTTTGCGTCCACCCCCCCCCCCCCCAATTTATATATAATTCACGTGATCTAAAAAGCACCACCCCTCCCAATTTGTAAAGGTCTGGCGCTTTTTACCAGTCGCTGTCTCCTTTCAAAGTTTCTCAGTGTTACATAATTAATGTAGAAAACAGTTAAATAAATCAGTAGCTATTATCTTAACATTGACAGTGTATAATTAAGTATTTAAGCTCAAAATGAGCTTTTTATTTTTTATTCCTAGCCCTTTTGATGCCCCTTCTTGGGTCAGCGCCCGTGGCTGCCCCCACACCCGCCGCCCCATAGCTAAGTCTCTGATTGGCTTGTGTTAACAGTATAACTTTACACTTTACAAGAGTTAAATATTTAAAATGGTGACGTATTTTCGGTTATAACAAATTCACTTCTACATTTTAAAATTATTTCCGTGTATTAATTAAAAAAAAAAATGTTGAACAAACTATCTAGTTGGCGTGGTGACTGTGGTACAGGGAAAATTGGGGGGGGGGGGCGTTATGTTTTGGTTGATAATTTCTTGAAACGTCTAATTAAAGAGCAAGAAAGAACTTACTCAAACAGAGTCGCATTCAAAGCAGTCAACATAAAAATATTGTCAGGCCAGACGACTAACATCGATGATAAAGTAACCATGACAACAAGAGTACACAGACGATACTATCGACGTAAGGACGAGAACAAACAGATGATAATGCAAGTATGGCTCCTGGAACAATACACTTTTAAATGTTAAGCTATAACACCAGGGTCGAAATAACATTGGCGGCTATCACTGTAGATCTTCTTCATAGTACTTAATTGTGATGTTGGACGGGATTTCCTCCAACATGATTAAGTATTATGTGTTAACTTTTTAAGCACCATATGGGCCGTTACTCTAATTTCAGCCTGCTTTTCTTTTTTGATCTGCTTCCATAGCCTTTGTCCAACCAAGAACAAAATACAGGGCAGCAGTTGTTTGATTTTGGAGTTGTCTCTCCTAGAAGAGTTCCTGTCGAATCTCATCTACCAGGAGACCGAACTAGGGACCTCACCACTGTAGCAATAGCTGCCTGTAGTAACCATAGCAATAAGAAGATAAATATACTGTTAAAAAATCATGACAGAGTGGTATACATGACATTGTAGGCTACCCACCACAGTAACAGTAAACTACATCAACCATAGAAACAAAACACACAAATACGAAACATTCAAACCTTGATACAAATGCCTAATTGACATTGTTGTTATTTACCTTAGCAACGGGTATACACCTACAGTTACCATGACAACAAGACGACATGAATCCACACCCACCTGCCGGCACGTCCGCGCTTGTTGCCAAAGCTGATGCAGGACGTCCATTTTTTGGTTTTCTGAAACTGGTTGAACCGGAAGTCCCCGGGGGTGTAGGGGTCCCGGAAGTTGCGACAACTCTGGGACGCGACGATGTCTTTGAGGTACACGCGCTCGGCGTGGGAGGACTTCTTCATCTCGATCACTGCGCCGACCGACTCACGAATAAAGTACTCGATCACTACGCCGAGAAACTCACGAATAAAGTAGTTCCAAAACTACAAGCGAAATCCTTCAACACCAATATTTGGAACAGCAAATCTGATAGTCTGAAACTTCTCACGAAAGTTTTCGACAAACTTGGTTAACTTATAGTATATTCGGTTAGTAATTTCCAAAAGAAGAAATATTTAGAATAACAGATGAAATTTGTTTTCTATATCATTGGTTAATTTATATGTTCGATTGGTAGGCCTAAGCTCCAGAAAAGAAATAGTTATTCTTAGTAAACGAAAACTTTCACGACCAATTATTTCAAACAACAAATCAAATAGTTTAAAACTTCCAGAAAATTCTCGGTATCCGTAGTCAATTTAAATAATCTTCGAGAAGTAATTTCCGAAAAAAAATTTATTATTCTTAGTTAGTTTAACTAAAATATTCTATTAAATTAACTACAATGTTGATAGTTTTACTGTATAATCAAATTTGAAACACCTACGATATCCATACAACAGCACTTTACAAAGTATTATATGGTTAGTTATTATGTAAAACAAACTCAGCAATCGTGTATAGTATTCTTAGTTAAATTATCAACGAAAATTCGAGAATGTGTGAAATCCTTTGTCGGTTAAATATATTTCTGTAATAGAATTCACAAATTCTATAGACAAGACTTCGTTAACAACCAAACACACAGGCTGTCAGAAGGCAATAGCTAGAATTTCCAATTATTTTTCGAACCAAGCGGACAGATCTAACTCAAAACAATTATCCCTCAGACTAAAAAAAAAATAAAATAAAAAATAAAGTAATTTTCCATAAAATTTGATCTCTTTTATAACCCGAAATTATTTTTATACAGGAGAGAGAATATACATGTTTGGGATATTTAAAAAGAAAAAAAATCGGTTTGTTTACTGGAAAATAAATGGAAATTTAGAAACCAGAAACTTGATATTTTTTAAATGGAGAAATATGATGGCCTTATGAGCTAGATATCAGACTAGAAAGTAAGCTGATCTTTAATGGATAGCTCATGGTGGGCGGCTACACCACAGTGTACCGAGGTCAGGAGATTTTGGGATGGAGATGGGAATTTAGGATAAAAGATGAGATTTGCAGGTTAGGATTAAAGACGAGATTTGCAGGTTAGGTTAAAAGACGCGATTTGCAGGTTAGGATTAAAGACGCGATTTGCAGGTTAGGATTAAAGACGCGATTTGCAGGTTAGGATTAAAGACGCGATTTGCAGGTTAGGATTAAAGACGTGATTTGCAGGTTTGGAATAAAGACGAGGCTTTAAAGACGGTTGATAAAAGGTGTGATTTGCAGTTAAAGATAACAGATGAAAATTTAAGGCTGAGATAGACGCCGAGACTCCAGAGGCGTAGCGACACTTCCCGGCGCCCGGGGACAAACTTTCAATTTGGCGCCCCCCCCCATATATTTTTATATATTTATAATGCAAAACTGCAGCTAAAATGAGCTTTTAATTGTTTTTCAACCTATTTTGGCGCCTCCTAGGGTCGACGTCCAGGGACCTATGTACCCCCACCCTCGCTACGCCTCTGCGAGACACATAGCTGGGTAGAGTAACCTATCTAGGAGAGAAAACTCCAAAATTCAAAACAACAGCTGACCTGTCGTTTATTTTTAAATGGACCAAGACTATGGAAGCAAATCCAGAAAGAAAATAAGGTTAAAAAATGAGTCAACGGCATAACACGTCGACACGTAACACTTAATTGTGTTAGAGGAAATACCATGCAAGATTACAATTAAGAGCGAAGAAGAAGAAGAACATAAGATAAATCTTCAACGCATGTCAACCTTTTAAGCTACACCGTGACGCGCCTGTGCTGTAAAGTAAAATGGATGTATTCGACCCCAATGACACAATTGTTTTTGCTATTTGGTTAAGTGAATTTAAAGGGGGCGGGGCGAGGATAGGGGTTTGATAGGAATCTAATGGGAATCGTATTTAGATCAAAGCAAGGGTGAGATGTGTCGTGAAGGGGTGCTGATGGTGGGAAGGGGGGTTGGGGCTAAATAAAATAAAGTCCATGTCAATAGAATTTGGGGGAGGGGGATAAAGTATGATAGGTGAGTAAATCTAAGCATCGTATAGACGAAAGTAATGTTCTAGCTTAGCACTATTTAACTGCAGGTAGAAGAAGAAATGTTCTATTTAAGGGCTATATAGATCTAGCTGTAGGTGGAGGAATCGATATTTTAGTTTAGCACTAGATAGCTGTAAGTAGAGGATTTACCTATATGTTTAGCTAAAAGCTAGAGGTATAAAGAAGTAGATAAAGGATAAAGCTGAACACACATATAGTAAAGCAAGGAGGTGTATCCCACAAACCAGAGTAACTGATGGGTGGGGAGGGCGGAGAGAGCAGTTTGATCTCGTGACGATCAATGTTTTCAAATTCGGGTACCGCCCACCAAATACGTATAAAACAAACTTAATGTCAGTTTTAAATCATTGTTAAAATGTGTGCGTGTCTAAAACTGTAACTCTTATAGAGCTAAGTTAACCATTTCGTCTAATCTGACACCCCATGCGGATCATCTCAACGACAGAATCGTTGAGCCTCTCTCCGACTGTGTCGTTGAGAATAAAACCCTTTGGTGGTTTCTCAGTCAACACTGTCGTTGAAAATAAAACAATAATTAAACATGCTCTCCACAATTAGGAAAGCATAAACTGTAGCTGTTTTGAAGCTAATATTCCAGCCATTTTGTTTTGACGAGAGCTAGTCCAGATCTAGATCTAGACTAGATCTACTTGATCAACGATTTACACTGATGTAAAACCTACGTAAATCTACAAGATGTAGATTTACATTTAGATCTAGAAATCTACATTATTGACTAGAGAGAAAAAGTTAAAAGTATGCCTAGTGCGTCGAAAGTAAATGATAGAATCTAGATCTAGATCTAGTAATTTTTCAGTAGCACTAGTCTAGATTGACTAGATAGTACTAGTACTAATAGTAGTATAGAAAGATAATTATTTCCGTGGCATATCTGTCCTTTAGGATCTATTCAATTTAAATCTCTTCTATTTCAAATTGTTTGTAGATCTATATCTACAAGCTTAGGCTTAGGTCTAAAAATATACTAAAGCTACACATTATTCATAAACTTAATGCCATTATGATTAATGGCTAAAATTCACTGAGCATTGTTGCAATTATTAAGACTTAAACGTAAGGCCTAAATACTAAATAAAATTATTACGGTAGCTTAATTTTCTTGACAGCTTTTCTCTTCTTTTTTGCCATGCTTAATTTAAGTCACTTTCATGTGCTGGTAGCTTAAAATAAAACTTGTTTAGGAAGTTTATTTCTTTCTCCCTTTCATAATGCTGCAAATATGAGTAAGACGCTTATTATTATAATGAAATAGCTGCGATAAATAATCATTTGCATCTTTTTGGGGGTATTTCTTTTCCATAAACTGTGAAATATGGTATCTCAAATTTTGCGTGTAACTCAAAGCGAAATATTACTCGCTCAACTGCTCGTATTTAAAAAATCTGGTATATATCGAGAGACTATGTATTGAAAGAAAACATAAATTAATCCTAATTTATAAAAGCCCAATGTGCGCACATCTCTCTCTCTCTCTCTCTCTTTCTCTGTCCGCAAAAAATTTTCGCCGGACATCACGTCAGAATCGGCAGCGATATATCGAGAATTTTTTACGGACTTTTGTTGAAAATAATATGTTAGATGTTTTAAATGTATAACCACAATTTTAGTTAAAGAAGAAAAATAAAAATTTAAGGCGTATTCGAATGTAGAGAAACAGTATTATTTATGCAACCGGAAAAGCATTAATATATGTGAAAAAGAACGCATAAAACTGTGACGTCACTATTGCTTATACATTAACTAATGACGTCATCTGCCGTGTTAAGAATGAAAAGAAATGAACTATTTCATTCAAATTTGATTTAGATCTACGTACACTATGAAATGTATACAATACAATTTTTCCGGCCTAAACTCATAAAATTTATTTTATGTATTTGGATTCTAGATCTAGAGATTCTAGATCTAGACTAAATCTAAATCTAAATCTACGCAATAACTAGATCTAGACGTAGACGCTAAGATCTAGATTTAGACTCTAACTTCTCTAAAATCAATTCCAAAAATAAATTTCTATATTAGGACTAAACTATTTCAAGACTTATTTATTTTATACAAAATCTTTGTTTGGAACTGGCTAATTTGGGATAAAAAATTAATTTGAAAGAATAGGCATATTCGCGTAAGTTAAGATTTTAAAATACGTGTTTCATTCTCCGTATTTTATAAGGTGCCTAAATAGCGGAGATGTTAGTGTACATTAAAATACGCAGGTGGTGCGGGTTCGAGACACAGCAAGTCAACTTGGTTAATGTATTCTTTTTTATTATGCTCGGGCTAAACTTAAAAAAAAAATTCTTTTAGGAATCTAGATCTAGATCTAGATTGTCGGGTGTCCGATAGGGCACTTCCCGGCGCCGCAGGCGCTTCATATTTGGCATGATCTTGCCTTGGTGCGACAGAACACGGGGGCCGGTTGGCCGAAAAGTCTACGATGTGGGGGTCAAAACTGACCTCGACTGACCGGTACCTTATATGAGCTATAAATCGAAAAAAAATGTCCACGGAGGAACCTCTTCATAACTCTTGAGGTCGTAGACCGACCTTCGGGCGAATTAATTAAGCATTCAAATTCTCAATGTTTTCGAAAGCCTAAGCGAAGCTGGGCAGCATGCCTAGTTATAGAATAATAGGCCAATATAGTAATAAAGTATAGATTTAGATTTTATTCAGCCTACTAATAAATAATTAAATAGGCCTAAAGTAGTACTAGATATTAGATAAATCACTAGTATTGTGTAGGGTTATTTTTATTAAAAAAAAAACAGATCACATCTTATACTTGACTTATACATTAAGGCGGGCTCAATAAAATAAAAATAATTTATTTAGGACCTAGGCCTATGTTTTGGAGATCTAAAATTCTAAATTCTAAATAAATTATTAATTAGACCAACAATAGGCATAGTATGCTAAATCTATTTTAGTATTTAAATTTAAGGCTCGGTCATCTACTAAAAATTTTATAAATGTCATAAAATGGCCTACTTTATTATAATTACTAATTACTATTAGGCCTAAGTTAAAACCAGACCTAGCCTATTTTATTAGTAGAAAAAGTATTAGCCATTAGAGTTAAGATGTTATGGCCTTATGTAAATTAATGTAATCAGTGTTAGATTATGATATCGATCAAGCATTTATTATTATATAATATCGGAAAGGGGCCTAGCACTCTCTTAGTCATTAGTCTATTATTAGGTCTTACAAGTAGTTTAGCCTATTTATATATTATATAGGCTGTTATTTAAACTAGGCCAAAGGCTTATTAGGAAAAGGCTTAATAGGCTTTAGTTTTTAATTAGGCAACAAGGCAGAGGCTTAATGTTGCTTATAGATTTAATTTGAAATTATTATGATATACGCTACTCTGCGGCTATCACTTAACTATAGACTACTATAGAGTATATTATAGCCTAGGCCTATCTAAATAAAATAATTCAACTCACTTAGCTTACCATAATTTTTAAAAATGTTTAGTTAAGTATTCAGCTCTCTATGTCAGCTAAGGCCCATAATTGTAACAGTGGCGGAACTAGAAAAAAGGGGCCACCCCGCAAAAAAAAATGTTTAGGCCCCCCCCCATATAAATATATAGGCCTATATATGTATATATATATATATATATATATATATATATATATATATATATATATATACATATATACTTAAACACAACATACGAACATAGGATACTTATTCATGCTGGCCTGTTCCTGTTATGAGAAATACGTGGGTTTTTTTTTTTTTAATTAAAACAAATTACAACATCACATCATGAGTGTAAGTGCATTAGTCTGTTTTGTGAGAATCAGTTTAATATTATCTCTGCCGAAAATCCTCATGTTGGTCAAAAGAATATAAAACATGAAAGCTTTCTGTAAATAATGGTGTCTCGTGTCATGTTTATTTTTATGTTTTTTCATATTTTTTTAATTAATTTTGAATACATTTTCTTTTTATACCGTGTCATTCTTTAGTAAGTAATTTATAAACAAATAATATTAAAGAGAAGTAATTGCTTTTTAATTCGTTTTAGTACAAATCTATTAAAAAGAGGCTTATGAGCATCACTGTTTGACTATTTAAAAAAGGGAAATAAGTCATGGAAGTGGTTTGAACGTTTGCTATCTTTGATAAGTTTCATTGTAGTAGAAAGAGGACTCGGTTTTCACAGTGGTTTAAAAACGAAGGAAAAATGAGCGTGGAGTAGTGTCTATAGAATAAAGATAATCCAACCGCAGCTACGGTAATCTTTTTTACAAAACAAACATTAAATCAAAAATGCAAGAACATTTTTTTAAACAATTTTTTATGGTCGGCCGTGGGCCCCTAAATGGGGTGGGCCCCCCCGCATTGCGGGGTCTGGCGGCACTGTAGTTCCGCCCCTGAATTGTAATTATCCTACTGTTAGATCTATTAATTATTTAATGATTAGTAGGCCTAATTATAGGAATTAGGTCTGATACATTAAGTCCTATATATTGGTCGTAGAGTAATACTATTGGGCTAGTAATTATATACAATATCTATACAAACCTACTTATCGTTAATTTGGGAGTCTTTGCATTGACCTTAGTTTTCAGATGAAGCAGCCTAATTTTTTATCAGATTATACCATAAAATCAAAAGTAGACTTGTAGATTTTTTTAAAATCAAGGCATGAAATATTAATTTAAAAATATAAACAAATAGCCTAAATAACAACTACACAAAGTTAAAGTCATAATAACTTTTTATAAAGGTATCTTGAATTTCAACTGGAGGTAGTTTTGATAAATATTAGTATTCTGAACATTAAAATAGGTAGACTTAACATAAATTTGTTCTGAAAACATATTTAGAAATTGGTTTTAAAAAATGAGGTTAGGATTGGGGTGGGTAACTAGTTGAGGATTAGATATGAAATTCATTGTGTTTATCCATGTTGTAATTTCTCTTTTACAGGTTCACCCAAAAAAAAGGGAAGATCTGATTTTTACCAGTAATAAGACTACAGCATACTAAATGACACAAGATGTTCTTTCTCTATTACCTCTTACATTTGACATAAAAGCAGGAAAAGGTATGACAATTATTAATAAGCTGCTTTAAATTTTATAATTTGTTTTTTATAACTTGATTGTACCATTTTTATTTCCAATGATGATAAATATAATTTAGTGTCATTTATATTTTAAAATATTTATATTATACTAGATATAATATACTTCTATAATATTACTATCCAGGTTTAACAGTCTATGCCTACAACATAGATCTCCAGGACTAAAAGTGCAAAAAATTGCAATCAGTATATCACAAGTATTATAACACACGCATCTAATCTGCTTCAGTGGCGAGAACTGGGTGAATCCTCTCAAACATTAATCAGGTAAGTTATCACAAGTTTGCTTTGGTTTATTTTGAACATGTTGATTGAGATAGATTTTTATTTGTATAAATATTGTATTTAAAAAGTATTTTACCTAGTAAAACCAAGTCAGTGGTGATGATTGATACAATATGTATTTTTTAAAATATTTAATAATATTTTAAATATGCTGATTTGCAGGAAGGATATATATATATATATATATATATATATATATATATATATATATATATATATATATATATATATATATATATATATATATATATAACATTATCATTTAGTGGTTTGTCTTACAAATTTGAATTATTTACTTAATCTGTCTTAACTGCTCAACAGGAACTAGGCATACCTAATGAGCGTCAAGCTGATACAGTAAATGTACAGAAGAGTTTATACACAAGGTAAATATTGATAAATTTTAAGTTTTACTTTTTTTAGGGATACATGTAGTGTTTTGGGAGAAAGGAATTAAATTATTTAAATTAGGCCTAATAGTTTATTTCTCTATCTTATGTTTCTCTTAAAATAACTTAAATGTTTCCCCCTTTATCACTAAAGCAAAATTTTATAGATATCTATGCCATGATTCATCTCATTCAATCACTTTTTTCTTGTTTTGTTTTGATGTATTAAACTAATTTAAACTAAAGATTATTTTTTTTTTGCTAATTTTATTTCAGATGGATGATTAAGAAAATCATTTTGTTTTGTTTCAGGAAGTGAAAAGTGATGTAAAAGGCAACTAATACTTCCATCTACCATAGTTAAACAAGAATCTGCAAATGGTGATAATTGCAATAATCTTGATATATTAATGTTTGGCTTTAAAATTATATGCAATTGTCAGGTTTGATAAATAAATTATTTCTCAAAATTTGATGTATTTGGTTTTCTTACTTTGTACATAAGATGCAAGTGATTGAAAGCTGAAAAGTGTTGTATGTAGTTATAGTACTCCCAGCACAAGTTGACATTAAAACAGCTGAAGCCCTTTAAAAAAAAACAAAAAATAAAATAATCTAGGAATGCTGTTTCTATTAACTGAGCACTTATTTGGAAAAGAACTTAATTGTTTACCAGAGAATACTGTGACCCAGTTTGTACTCCAGGCAAAAAGTGCCTATGTTTATTATTATTAAGTTAAAGAAAAGTATCAAACAAACAGGATAATATTAATAATAAAGACCTCCACACTAGAGAAGTATGGAATGAGTGTTGCATGGAATCCAAATCAACTTTGATGTTGCTAATTGCTACACTGGCCATAATTGGCCTACATTGACTTTTGCTGAGCTAGGCAACTGTTTTTGTTTAACTTTAGATGTCGACTAAATAAAGAAGAAAACTGACACGCGAATACTAAAATCAAGAACTTGTAAAGTTCGTGGTTGCTAAACCGAGAAGTCCTGAGTTCAATCTCCCGTGTAGATGAGGCTCTATAGTTGGGGATAGCAACCTATCTTGGGGATACAACACTTGTTTTTGGATTGACAAAAGATAAGAAAAGAAATCCAGAAAAGAAAAGCAACTGAACGAAGAAGAAAAAGGCTGGATATATTCGGTATCAACTGTACAATTTTAACAGACACACATTTCAAACTACACATGCATTTCAATGACAAAGTTCAGTGAAGCCATAATGTTGAGTTTGACTGAATGAAGAACGATATTGTTATTTCAAGCAAAGTTAAGGTTTATTGTCTTAAAGACATTGTCGTGGATTGATTTAGACTAAGACTTCCCTGTTAAATAAGCCGACAACGATGGCTCTTCTTATTTCTCGTCTTTGATGTTGCTTTCAAGAACTTGTATGAGATTAGATTACCTACATAAGGCTACAAAGTTTGGAATCTTGGCTTTCTAATAGTGGACCTGGCTACATGACATTACCCCCACCCCGTCAATTACCCCCCCCCCCCCCCCGGAGGAGACCCCCCCTCCCGTATTTACCCCCCAGGGGCAATTACCCCTTGTCAATAACCCCCCTGGAGAATCCCCCCCCCCTCCCCCGGCCTCAAGTTATGATCCTAACTCAAACTCTATACCTATGTATTTCCTTAATCCTAATCGATAAAAAAATGACCAAACCCTAAGCATTCACCTCAGCCTAAAACTTAACACATAACCAAAACCAACTCTAGACTTAGGTTTCAGCCTAACCTTGACCATAACACTAACCCTAATCCTAGCCTTAATCCTAACCCTGACCATAACACTAACTCTAATTCTGAACCTAACCCTAACCTTAGCCCCAACGCTAACCCTAACCTTAGCCCGAACGCTAACCCTAACTCTAGCCCTAACTCTAACCCTAGCCCTAACGCTAACCCTAACCATAACCCTAACCTTAGCACGAACGCTAGCCCTAGCCCAAACTCTAACTCTAGCCCTAACTCTAACCATAGCCCTAACGCTAACCCTAACCCTAGCCGTAACCCTAACCATAATCCTAACCTTGGCCAGAACGCTAACCCTAACTCTAACCCTAGCCCTAACGCTAACCCTAACCCTAGCCGTAACCCTAACCATAATCCTAACCTTGGCCAGAACGCTAACCCTAACTCTAACCCTAGCCCTAACGCTAACCCTAACCCTAGCCGTAACCCTAACCATAACCCTAACCCCAGCTGTACCTTAAGAGGTGTGTCCGGGGGGGGGGATGTCCTCCTTGGCGGGGGGTAAATGACAGGGGATAATTGCTTCAGGGGGGGGGGAGAGAACTAATAATCTGTAAGTCCTACTATTCAATACATTTGGTTTAACACAATGTCGTCACACATGTAAAACAAAATAAGCAGTGTTTTTATTATTTGTATCCTTAAAAAATGCAAAATAAATGCTACGCCATTAACTCAACCCTCTTTTTTCTCGTTACATATCGTCACATAAAGCCACCGCCCAAAATGATGGTGACGTCAATATACAATCATAAAGTGGTCACCCATTAACGACGACTCACTCTTCAGACGATTTTGCACCCAACCCCCCTTCTCTAATTGTAACACATTTTCACAAAAAGCCAGATCTTCGCTCCCCCCCCCCCCCCCCACCACCACCACTCTCTTTAAAAACACCACACCTCAACACATAACCCCCTCCGCCGTTCCCCTGAAACTGCATTTTTACTTTCTCGAATATACGAAGTATGGGGTCATCCATAAATGACGTCACGCTTTTTTGACGATTTTTACCTCCCCCCCCTCCCCTCCGTCACACGTCGTCACAAAAAGCCAGACCCCCCCCCCCCTAAAATGACGTCACACCTCAACCTACAACCCCCCTCAAATTTGCAGTTGAATTTTTTTAAAACATCGATATTTTTCCAAAATCTTGTCTAAACTATTACAATTTATTAAAACAGTTATCTAAAACGCGAAATAACGTCTAAAATTCGTTTTCTAACATTGCTTTTTTATAATGCAAAAATGTGACGTCGCAACATCTGACCCCCCCCCCCTCCCCCTCATCACACATCGTCACAAAACTACGGACCCCCCCTCCCCCCTACGAGTGTGACGTCATTTATGGATGACCCCTATAGAGAAAGTCTTGTAATCGTGCAAAAAAAAAATCGAGATTTTATTTTACAAATCTCGACGTTTTACACCTCACTGATACGGAAAAACATAATTTTGCAATCTTGTCCGTATGTCTGTGTGTGTGTCTGTGTGTAAACACGATTACTTGAGTACCGTTACAGCTAGGTTGATGAAATTTCATATATAAGTATTTTATCAAAATCGTAGATCCGTATAAACTTTTGAACGATTTCCGATAACCGAAAGTGGTACTTTTTCTACTTTGAATTTTTCAAAAGCCTATAACTTGAGTACTATTTCAGATAGATAAATGAAATTTCACATGTAAGTAAAAGATGTAATTCTCTGCCTTCTGTCAAATTTTGAGTAAATTCCGTTGACAGGAAGTACTTATTTACGCTATTTCCGATTTCTCAAAAACGCACGTAAATTTATAAAGTACTAATAATGTTGCGCACTATTATGCACATCTTTATTTGGCGTTCACTTGGTGTGCAATTCTTTTTTCTACAAGGTTTTATTCTATTTTAAAAAGTTTAAGTATTTAAAGTGGATTAAAAATCATGTCTATTTCCCGAGTTGCCATTCCCGGTAGTGTTATATTAGAATATTCGAGAAAGTTTAGGGGAGATCACTCCCGGTTTATTATAATATGTACTGACCTCGATAAACATTGAGTTAATAAATGAATTAATACCAAAAGCAACCTTTTAAAGCCCGAAATAACGGATGAAAGCAAAAATGTGTCGTCACACTTTCTGATCACCCCTTCCCATAAATGAAAAAAAAAAGCATGAACATACTAAAGGAGAGTATGGATGCTGATGGAGGATCCCAACGTTAAAAATTAAAACAGAGCAAAATTTCAGGAATCCATGTTACATATTATTATTTTCCTTAGGTATAACAAAGGTATTTACATTGTGTTTTATATTTTACGAGCCGCTATCATACGCCGCTATTTAGTTGCTTCATTTTCTACTTTTCAGTAATTCATAATTTGTGAATTCGACAGTAACAATGCTGCCACTGAAAATATTTGCTTTAAAACACTATCAGTAGCTCGTTAAGGACGATAACCTCCCCCTCCCCACCCTCCTTTCACACAAACCCTACCCCCCCCCCCCCAGTGAAAGCAGCCCCCTCTGAGTTACCTCCACTAAGTTTAAAATCTTTAAAACGAACGTAGGCGCAATACTGTTTATGAGGGACCCACACAGAGGCGCTAGACCACACGCCAGTGGTGCAGTAGACAAAAGTTTCCCTACTGTAGGGCGCTCTTTTAAAACTCATAGTGTTCCTCCCGAAGCCAGGGGGGCGCACCGGGTCAAACGAATTGTCATCGAATGTCGTGTGCCACAGAGTCAATATTGTAGAGTGCTCTTTAACACAACCTTAGGATATCCCAGGGCGCCAAGTCGCATCCTGCCGGGGCGCCGGCAGACGCGCCTGATTCCATATAGTCAAATTATTGTTGACCATCGTGTCTTTAGTGTATAAATTTAAAAAAAAAACGAACGTAGGCGTCGTAGTGTTCACATGGTAGCACGGGGCGCTTCGGGTTACGTAATATCCGGGGCGCCGGCGGCTGCGCCTGTTGTTGCTTTTTTACCTTAGCCCCCATGCAGAAGGCTCAAGTTTTAATATCGCCGCCCTGGATTTTCGGGCGCCAAGCCATTTATTAACAAAAATCGCACCCTCTAGGGAAACGCCCATAATAAATTTTAATTTTTTTTTTCGCAGAAACCTTCTCGTGAGTGTTTTCATTAACTCTCGAAAGTTTAACGGCACTCAGATGAACGATGTCAAACAGCATCCGTTTTGTTTTTTACAAACTGTGTAGAGAAAAATTGCACCCTCCAGGAGCGCCGCCCTGTTAAAATAAAAAAAAAATTTCTTACTGTAACCTCCCCTGAAGTTTTATGGCTAGCGGATGAACGGGATTAAACCGCAATCTACTTTTTCGTATATATACCCTATATAGGGAAGAATCGATTCGCGCCCTGCTAGGGCACCGTGCTTGTGAAATATATCCAGTGGTATTCTTAACTTAAGTTGCATGGCCATAGGATGAAAGGTGTAGTGCTGCATAGAGGACATAAACAAACCCACAAACAAACAAGCAAAACTTCATTATATATATACATAGAGAGAAATATACATAATTCTACATATGCATATATGCATATATATATATATATATATATATATATATATATATATATATATATATATATATATATATATATATATATATATGTATATATAGCTACATTTGGTGACTTCCCATTTTCCCCAATGGCGTCAAATTTTGCACATAATCCACCTATTAATTCATGTGAAAAAAAGCATCGTTTTCATCGTAAATTATTAGATTTTGGTATCAGCCTCTCTCCGGTCGTCGCTTAGCAAATCTGTTATCCAAAAATTCAACAAGCATGTATTCACCTGTACATTTTGCCGTTTGTGTCATTTCCCCTCACCCCCCCCCCCCCCAGGCTGATAGTTTTTAAACGTGCACAGTTAATTGTATATTTTTTTTATCTGCAGTCAGTTATTAGTACAGTTAACTCTCATTAGTCATTTATTTAACTGTCAAAATGCATCCTTCTTCTATATATTTTGCTATTTTTCGCCATGGTGTCACCCCCGAAATTTTGCCACCTTGCGCAGTCCTCAGCCCCGCCCCCCACCTTGTGACGCCTCTGGTTAGGGGTACTACTTGAGTACAGTATATATATATATATATATATTTATATCGGGGGGGTATAGCCCCTTGGCACACCTTGTACCTACGCCACTACATAATCATGTTCTTAAGATTATATAGCACATTCTATGTATAAATTCGATAAAAATAGCTATTACGTATTCTACAATTTTATATTTGTAATAACATATTGTAAACGAAATGAGTCTTAAATTCGATTACAAAATCGGCCTTTATATTATGTATTTTTTCTATTTTGCAATCATATCATGTATTACTTGTTGTATAGCCTAGATTCTATAATAATATACTAATATATTCTATATTACATAATCCTATATTATATCGTTTAGTAATCTCTACCCTAATGTTTTCTATACCGAATAATCAATATTCTGTAATTCTAATTGTGTATAAATTAATCATATAATCTCTAAAATTAATCATAACTGTGATCATAATTAAATTCAGCAATCCACTGTATTAATTTATATTGCTAAAAATAATTTAATTTTCAATTTTAAAGACAGAAGATAGATTTTTATAATATTAATTATTATTAGCTCTGTAAAATGAATGGTTGTTTAATTTTTCTTATATTAAATATTTTAAGTGATTAATTAATCGAAATCGTTTTATTCCGTTAGCTAGTTTTTACAGTTTATAACTATAATTAGAGTCTCAACGACAGAATCAAATGAGAAAAAATCTATAGCGTTATTATATACCCACACTGTTGATAAGCCACTCAACGACAGTGTCGTTGAGAATAGTGTATGATCGGCTGAATCTGACCTCAATCAACGAGCATGTTTTAACTTACGGAACTGGTTCTACAAGACCTGGTTCTAAGGTCTTACAAAAACCCTATTTCTCTAACACTCGGTTATTTTTTGTTAAAGAGTTCATTCCCCTTAGTAAAAAGCAATAAAATATTGGTCGAATGGATTTAATATTTTTGTTGATTATGTATTGTTTAAAAAAAAATTCTTTTTCAGAAAATAAAAAAAAAATTGTAAAAAAAAGCAACTGAAAAACTTTGCGTCACAAGACTTCCATAAATATAGCCTTCGTCAAATAAACAAAACAAAATAAATATAAACTAGCTTTTCCACAATCCGTTTTTCCACTATTTATTTTAATTCTAAGCCTGACTGTCAAAAAATTCAGATGTATTAACATTAAAACGTCAAGTTAAGGAAATTAAAAATACACCTCTGCCCAATAACAAATCAATCTTTGATTATTTTTTTTAAGCAGAAGACAGCACTGGTGCTAGGTTTGGTTCGTTGACTGTCAGAGTCAACACTTGCCTCAGATGATGACACAGTCAACTGTCATAGAGTCAAGACTTGTTTCAGATGATGACACAATGTGACGACACTGACAGTAATTTTATTTTCATTTCCCGATGTTTTTGTTATTCTAGCCCCAGTCGTATCAGACAGCTATAATTTTTTTTTTGAATATCTTTTTTTCTTCTAGAATTTTAAAATTTATAAAAATAAAAATAAATTCTCACTTTTCAACGTTAAAAAAATGGTGTAATTGGTTAATTAAATGATACTGATAATAAATTGACGGCACGAATTTTAGTAATGTTTGGTTCGCTGTACCGACACCAACATATATTCCACTGTCTCTCTCGATAACTGAAAATAAAGCAAACCGACAAAAACCCAAACAATAAAATGAGCTTGCGGACCTACTGAAAACCAAGTCATCTGTTGTAGCACTACATATCCATCTAAAACATATAGAGGAATTGGACTCTGTGTCTCTGTGGGTTTGTGTTTGTGTTTGAGTTTGCGTATGTGTTTGCGTTTTTGTTTACGTTCGCGTAACTTTTTCCGTTTGCATTAGCGTTTGTGTTTTTGTCTGTGTTTGCGTTTGCTTTTGTGTTAGCGTTTGCGTTTGCGTTTTGGTTTGCGTTTGTTTTTTACGTTTGTGTTTGTGTTTGCGTTACGTTTGCGTTTGAGATTTTAAAAAGAAGGTTTTTTTTATAGTTGGTTGTGCTTAGGGTTAGGTTTAGATTTAGAGTAGGCTGGTATGTTTATATAAATATACCCAGCTGGTAAATCAAAAACCGTAACAAAATGTCTCGTATGTGCTTAGATGATCTCTTTTCTCTTTATCATTATCTCTATTTCTCTCTTTCTATCATTTTCTCTCATTTACTAGGTCTTTTCTCTGTCTCTCTCTCGATCATTTTTAATGTAGGAATAACCAACTCAAGCAATGTACAATGCATATAAGCCTGGCAGGATACAACACGATAAAGAGCTTAGTTTACTACAGAACAATATTTACTGTTTGCAACTACTGTACAAGAAAAACAAATACCGTCCGTAAAACATCAATCTCCAACAATAGAAACAATATTACATTTACAAAAATAAAGCTACTAAAATCAAAATAAAAAACTCTAAACTAATCTACAGAAACGAAACTCTCAATACAAACACAATGAAACGGTATAACTTAGCAGCCGCAAGATCAAAGTTTCCTTTTATAGCCGATGAAACCGATGCTGCTGTAATGTGTTGTGTGAAGTGATTGATGTTCTACCACACTAAAGTCTTCAGAGAATAATACTGACTCCAGAAACAAATGTTCCGGGAAAAAAAAATCTTTAATATGAAAAATCTAACAGAAGAAAATCTTAAAAAAAAACTTCCAGAAAAAATATTTCTGAAAACAAAATCATCCAGACGAAAATCTCCTAAAACAAAATCTTTCAGAAAAAGTCTTTAAAATCCCAGAGAATGTCTTGAAGAGTTTTCTAAAAATTGTCTTTAGAATTTTGGAGATGTTTTTTTTTCAGAAAACAAGTTTGTACCGAAAAAATTACGAAAAATGTCGCCAGAATGATGCATTCAAGAAAAAAAATCAGGAATAACTAAGTCAATATGTTCAGAAAATGTCCAGACCATAATTTCTACACAAACAAAGTTAAAAAAGTCTCCAAATTAATTGTCAAGGTAGAAAAAAAAAATCTATTTTTATAACAAGACGCACTTTTAGTGACTTGACTGGTATTCTGTATTTTTTTCATCAAGTTCTCTCGCTTTGTTATTCCAACAGTCTAGTCATATTTTTCTAAAAGTCTAGTCATGTTATTCTAGTCGAGGTATTCTAGGCGTCTTGTAGTTCTCGTAAAGGTTTTGTAAAGATTCCAGATGTCGGGCCTATGAAATGAATATTCTCTTCTAGATTATATATATACAGAGGCGTCGCAAGACGGGGGATGGGGGGGGGGGGGGGTGTTCGGATCGCACCGTGTGACACCATTTAGGGGGTGACACCATGACAAAAAAAATTTAAAATGTTTAGTAGAAAAATGCGTTTTGCCAGTTTAATTAATGATTAATTAGAGTTAAAAAGTCTTATTAAGTGCAAATCAAAGATTCCGATATGGGGGAGGGGTGACACCTGGACGTATATATATATATATATATATATATATATATATATATATATATATATATATATGTAACTAGGGGAAGTTACCAGAGACAGAAGAACGCAGTACAGCGCTGTCAACTTTGACACGACTGATGTAATAACGCAGGTGTTGGCTGATAACGATCAGAAAGCCAAGGCGTAGTATCTTGGGAAGCGATACGAGAAGAACGCAATACGGTCTGTCAACTTTGATGTGACAGGATGCAGATGGCTTATTAAATCGGACTGTACGACAGAAGCGGCGTAATTAACATTCTGATGCAACGATTAGAATCGATTACGATTACGATTATGATAGAACCGAATACGATTACGAATACGAAGGGGATATATAGGAAGGCGACGGCTGAGCTCGCGGTGGGTGTGTGGCTCTCTCTCTCGATCAGTCAGTCAGTGTGGCAGTATCAAGTTGGTTATTAAACGGGTTAGCCGTATTGTGTTAAGAAGGACGATAGACATGTGCATTCAGTTATGTGAAGACTAGTGAGGACTGTTGGGGGTCCGTTGATTCAGACTATTATTGTGAAGCATTCCTTTTGATTCATTATATTATTGTGAAGCATTTCTTTGATTCATGTAATAAAAGGATCAATAGCGAACCTGCATCTTCGAGTATCTATACTGTGGTCGATGTGTGTAGAATGAGTGGTTAGACTCGGTAACATTTGGCGTTGTCGAGCAGAACTCGTTAACATTTGGCACTACAGGCAAATAGTCTCGTTACATTTGGCGCTGCGGACAGGATGAATTCAACGAGACTTGCCGCTTGAGGCACCCATAGTCAACCTTGTTCATAACTGTGTTTCGTGTGTGTGTGAATTCGGACATTCAGGAACAGTGAAAATTGAGGAACGAGGAAAATTTTTCATACACACACGGTAAGAAAGAACTCTTTTTTTTTACTCAAGGAATAAAATGTCTACTCTGGACGAGAAGCAGACCCATATTGTGGTCCTGCCCAGAGAGTCCCACATTAACAAATTTTACGGGGACGGTGATCCAGCTTTAACCAACAGGTTCAGGGAAGAGGTCAAAGCGGCCTGGGCCTCGAGACACATGTCACCAGAGGAAAGATTAAGACTGCTGATGGGCAGTATAGGAGAGACGGTTAGGGCAGAGGTCAAATGCCACGATAAAACCATCCAATCAGATCCAGATAAGGTGCTGGATCTAATTATGGAGACCTTTGGGGAGAGACGGTCGGGATCGCAACTGCTAGCGGGGTTCGTAGGCTTAAAGCAGAGAATGGCGGAGAGTGTGAGGGAGTATTCACACCGAATGAACAGGGCCTTTGATTCGGTAAAGGGCAAAACACCTGACATTGATGTACGCCTACTGAGGGACCATTTCATCGAGGGGCTAGCAACCCCGATCTTAAGGAGAGAGTTGAAAGAGGAGGTCCACAAAGACCCGCAGTTGACCTTCCTTCAGGTCAGGAACTCAGCGATCCGCAGGTCCGAGGATGAGGACCAATCGAACTGTTCGGTGGACAAAGTCTCTGTGCCTGAACAGAGACAATCCCCACCCACAGGGGCCGACACGATGGAGACCATGATGGCTCAACTGTTGGCCCACCTAGATAAGGTTGACCAACGTTTGGAGAGGTTAGAAAGCAGGTCAACAGCTGAGAATCAGGAAAAGAACGGGACAAAACAGAGACGGGTTGGACGGCCGCGTCCTGCCAAGCCATCACTCCAATGGACGGCCGACGGTCGACCAATTTGCTTGTCCTGTTCACAACCCGGACACATGGCACGGTACTGCCAGGGAAACGGTCGTCCTCTGTAAGGCAGGGTCAGGCTACAGAGGGGCGAGGTTATGGCCCAAGAAACAAAATGATGGGAGTCTGTCCCGAAATGGTGATTACGATTGGGGACATCGCGGTGAAGGCAATTGTGGATACAGGCTCCCAGGTGACGACAATTACGGAAAATTTTTACACCAAATGGATGAAAGGAAAAGACCATAGGTTGAGGTCTGACACATGCATACGCCTGACGGCAGCTAATGGACTAACCATTCCATACTGTGGTTATTTTCTGGCGGATGTCGTGGTGGCGGGACATAGGTTGAAGCAGGTTGGGGTGTTCGTTACGAAACACAACCTAGAGACAAATGTGTCAAATATACCTTGCCTGTTGGGCATGAATATTCTTGGCCAGTTGCCAGAATTTCTTACAAATATTGTCGGATCGACCACACCAGGTCTGGGATCCAAGTTGGCCAGGTTTGCCAAGACCAGAGGAAGGATATCAGTCCCGGCAAACACGGTCAAGGCAATCACATTACAAATTGGTGATAGAAGCGTGAATGGTGATGTGATGATAGAACCATGTGGCGCCGCACTGAGGGCAGGCGTCGTGTTACTGCGGACATACACATCAGCGGAAAATGGACTAGTTCAAGGATTAGTGGCAAATGTTTTGGATGAGGAAATTTTTATACCGCCTAATACTCTGGTAGGAGTACCACAGAACGTCGAGGTACTAAGGTCGGCACAGTGCATCGAACTGAGCAATACCAGCAGTAATGAAGTAATAATTAGGTCGGTCAATGTGACGGCCGAGGTGAAGAAAGAGGATGGCCGATCATATACATTCCCGGAAACTGAGGACCCAAAACTAAATGAATTGCTGAATAAGTACAGGGATATATTTGCCTCGTACGAGGGTGATTTGGGTTACACGGAAGTAATAAAACACCAGATACCCTTACTACAGGACAGGCCTGTGGCGCAACCTTATCGAAGATTACCACCAAGTCACTACTCGGCGGTGAAAGCACACCTGAACGATCTACTAAAAAAGGGAATTATTACAACCAGCACTAGCCCGTATGCGGCACCGATAGTAGTGGTAAAAAAGAAGTCAGGGGAGATAAGACTGTGTTGTGATTACCGGAAATTGAACAATATCACAAGAAGGGATGCATTCCCCTTGCCTCGTATTGATGAATGTCTTGATGCGTTGGGGGGAGCAAGATTTTTTTCTACCTTGGATTTGGCTAGCGGCTACCACCAAGTGGCCATGCACCCCAACGATCAACATAAGACTGCATTTATTTCTCCACTGGGACTGTACGAGTGGACCCGTATGCCGTTTGGTCTAACTAATGCGCCTGCTACATTCCAGCGAGTAATGCAGAGTGCTATGAGTGACTTTCTATTTCAAATAATGTTGGTGTACTTGGATGATATACTAGTTTACTCAAAAACTTGGGAGGACCATCTAAAAAGATTAGAACAAGTGTTTCTCCGTCTTAGGGAGATAGGAGTAAAGCTGAACCCAGACAAATGCGGCTTCGGTCTGAAATCGGTACATTTTTTGGGTTATGTGATTTCGTCGGATGGCATCGCCACTGACCCAGATAAAATTGCAGCTGTTAAAGAATGGAAACAACCAACAACCACGGTAGAGGTCAGATCATTCTTGGGCTTTGCTTCCTATTATAGAAAATTTGTACCTGGTTTTGCAAAAATTGCCACACCGTTGCATGACTTGGTAAACAAAATGACAAAGAAACACAGTAAGGAGAAAAAGAAAGGTAAAACACAACTGATAGGTGAATTATGGACTGATGAATGCCTGAACTCGTTTAAGCTCTTGAAAAAGGCTTTGACAGAGACGCCGATATTAGGATACGCGGACTTTGACAAACCATTTCGGTTAGAAATTGACGCCAGCTCTAAAGGTCTGGGAGCTGTGCTATCACAACAACAAAAGCAAGGTTTCAGGGTTATTGCGTATGCCAGTCGAGCTCTGAAGGAATCAGAGAAGAACATGACAAATTACAGCGCCATGAAACTAGAACTTTTGACATTAAAATGGGCTGTGACGGAAAAATTCAGGGACTATCTATTAGGTGCTAAATGTGTGGTATACACTGACAATAACCCCTTGAGTCACCTAAAGACAGCAAAGTTGGGATCCATCGAACAGCGATGGGCAGCAGAATTGGCGCTCTTTGACCTGGAGATAAAATATCGCCCGGGGCGGTCCAATGGCAATGCGGACGCTTTATCAAGGAATCCGTACGAGAGACCGGGCGATGAGGAAGAAACGCTGACAGGAATATGTGGGGTCAGAGCGTCAACAGATATCCCTCACGGGGTGCAAGTGATGCAAAACGGGCAGACCGGGGTGGAGCACATATCCACAGAGCCCGGACATATGGACATTAGTGATTTTAATTGCCTTAATCACAAAGAGATAAGAGATGCCCAGAGAACGGATAGTGGCTTACAGCCGCTGTTGAAACACGTCCAGGAACAAAAATTCCCAGGAAGAAGGGAAAGAGAACAATTTGGTCGAGAAACAAAGAAAATACTGAGTCAGTGGGACCGTCTCAGTATAAAGGATGGTGTTCTCATGCGGAGAATTCATGACCAAATTGATGGGACAATACACCAGGTGGTGGTGCCTGGACAATTACGAGAAGAAGTGCTAAGGTTGGCACATGACAGGGCAGGACACCAGGGTCAGGACAGGACGCACAAAATATTACGACGGAGGTGTTACTGGCCCAATATGGAAATGGAGGTCAAACGCCATTGTGAGGCTTGTGTGAGGTGTCAGCATGCGAAAATGCCAGTTGTCAAAATGAGACAGCCATCAGGACACCTACTAGCGACAAAACCACTAGAGATTGTGGCTATGGATTTTACGTCGTTGGAGCAATCATCGGATGGGACGGAACATGTGTTGGTAGTGACTGATGTATTCACCAAATGGACTGTGGCGGTGCCCACACGAGATCAGACTGCCAAAACAGTGGCAAAGGTCTTAATAGAACATTGGTTCATCAAATATGGCATACCAAGACAATTACACTCTGACCAAGGAAGGGCCTTTGAGTCAGAAGTAATTAACCAACTGTGCAGCCACTACGGGATCAACAAATCTAGAACAACCACATTTAATCCGAAAGGAAACGGACAGTGCGAGCGGTTCAACCGCAGCATGCATGATTTGCTGCGTACCCTAGAACCTGAACAGAAAAAACGTTGGCCTGATTTTCTCCCAGAGTTGGTATATCTATACAACTGCACCCCCCATGCCACAACCGGCTTTTCGCCACACATGTTGCTGTTCGGACGGGAGGCTCGACTCCCTCTTGACTTGTTCCTAGGAAAAAAGGAGAGTATGACTGGCTCATACACTGCACTGGAATATGTGAATGAACATATGAGACGAATTAGAGAAATGTACAAGGTAGTACAGGAAAGACTAGAACATGAAGCACGGCGAAGGGAACCGCCGGTACAGACAAAGGACCCGCCACTCAAACTGAACGACAGGGTATTACTGCGTAGCCACCCGTTAGGCAGAAACAAAATCCACGACCTCTGGGGACAGGAGATATGGCAAGTCGTGGAGATGCCTAAAGTAGCAGGTGGCCCCTTTAAGATAAGACCTATCGATCACACCAAACCGGATCGGTGGGCGAATATTGCTCAATTAAAGAAATATTGTCATAGTCAAGAAGAGCAGTTACACACAAGGAAACCCAAGACAATTAGGGAACCGGAAACTATAACGGAAATTCACATACCCATCCCGGAACCATGTCATCATCAACAGAACAACAGCGATACACCAGTGGAGGATAACGGCAACGAAGAGGATCCCGTTCCTCCCAGAAGCAGAGAGACAGTAGACCATCAGATAAGTGGTCCGCGGAGAAGTTTGAGAAACAGAAAGAATACGAAATTTTTTGTCAGCAACCATCAATTCTTTCATGGTCGCGCTGGTATTAGAACAGACTGTTCAAAAAGTCATACAAGTGAACTGGTGAAGGCACCAAACGAAAAAGGGTGGATGTGAATTCTAGAACTGTTTTGTGTCTGAGGAAGATGATGTAGACACATTTGATATGTGAAATAGGGATAACGGTCAATCTTATACGAATGTGACGACATTGACAGTGAGTGGAACAATAAATTTTTTTACGGTGGTGCGATTGACTTTGAAGGACTGCACCTGCCAAGCGTTGTTTGTGGTTGATAACACACAAAAAAAGGCAGGGGTGGATGTAACTAGGGGAAGTTACCAGAGACAGAAGAACGCAGTACAGCGCTGTCAACTTTGACACGACTGATGTAATAACGCAGGTGTTGGCTGATAACGATCAGAAAGCCAAGGCGTAGTATCTTGGGAAGCGATACGAGAAGAACGCAATACGGTCTGTCAACTTTGATGTGACAGGATGCAGATGGCTTATTAAATCGGACTGTACGACAGAAGCGGCGTAATTAACATTCTGATGCAACGATTAGAATCGATTACGATTACGATTATGATAGAACCGAATACGATTACGAATACGAAGGGGATATATAGGAAGGCGACGGCTGAGCTCGCGGTGGGTGTGTGGCTCTCTCTCTCGATCAGTCAGTCAGTGTGGCAGTATCAAGTTGGTTATTGAACGGGTTAGCCGTATTGTGTTAAGAAGGACGATAGACATGTGCATTCAGTTATGTGAAGACTAGTGAGGACTGTTGGGGGTCCGTTGATTCAGACTATTATTGTGAAGCATTCCTTTTGATTCATTATATTATTGTGAAGCATTTCTTTGATTCATGTAATAAAAGGATCAATAGCGAACCTGCTTCTTCGAGTATCTATACTGTGGTCGATGTGTGTAGAATGAGTGGTTAGACTCGGTAACATTTGGCGTTGTCGAGCAGAACTCGTTAACATTTGGCACTACAGGCAAATAGTCTCGTTACATATATATATATATTTATTTATTTATATATATATATATATATATATATATATATATATATATATATATATATATATATATATATATATATATATATATGTCTGTGTGTGTGTGTCTGTGTCTGTGTGTGTGTGTGTGTGTGTGTATGCTCAGATTCCTCTCCTGCAGTAAAGTACTACAATACCAAAAGTGTGTTTCATGTCGATGGTCAGCCGCATTCGATTGATCGCGGAACGATCGATGAAGGCTTTATCGATTGGTTTCTGTGGACATGTAAGATAAACAAGACATCTGGAGAAATGCAGGCGCCGTGGCCGACCGGAAACACGGTTCCAGGCTCTCATTAAAACTATTTTTTTTCTCTCTGTCTCTTGTTTTTGTGTGTCGGCGTCTTCTTTAAACTCTGGTGAGGCAGATATTTTGAGGATAATTAAGATCAGGGGATAAAATATCGGAAAGATTCTCAAAGGAAGGCGGTTGCACATTTAAAAAAAATTATATTATAGAGTCTGAGAAATTAGTCGAGGTCATGCATCCTAATTTATAAAAGCCCAATGTGCGCACATCTCTCTCTCTCTCTCTCTCTTTCTCTGTCCGCAAAAAATTTTCGCCGGACATCACGTCAGAATCGGCAGCGATATATCGAGAATTTTTTACGGACTTTTGTTGAAAATAATATGTTAGATGTTTTAAATGTATAACCACAATTTTAGTTAAAGAAGAAAAATAAAAATTTAAGGCGTATTCGAATGTAGAGAAACAGTATTATTTATGCAACCGGAAAAGCATTAATATATGTGAAAAAGAACGCATAAAACTGTGACGTCACTATTGCTTATACATTAACTAATGACGTCATCTGCCGTGTTAAGAATGAAAAGAAATGAACTATTTCATTCAAATTTGATTTAGATCTACGTACACTATGAAATGTATACAATACAATTTTTCCGGCCTAAACTCATAAAATTTATTTTATGTATTTGGATTCTAGATCTAGAGATTCTAGATCTAGACTAAATCTAAATCTAAATCTACGCAATAACTAGATCTAGACGTAGACGCTAAGATCTAGATTTAGACTCTAACTTCTCTAAAATCAATTCCAAAAATAAATTTCTATATTAGGACTAAACTATTTCAAGACTTATTTATTTTATACAAAATCTTTGTTTGGAACTGGCTAATTTGGGATAAAAAATTAATTTGAAAGAATAGGCATATTCGCGTAAGTTAAGATTTTAAAATACGTGTTTCATTCTCCGTATTTTATAAGGTGCCTAAATAGCGGAGATGTTAGTGTACATTAAAATACGCAGGTGGTGCGGGTTCGAGACACAGCAAGTCAACTTGGTTAATGTATTCTTTTTTATTATGCTCGGGCTAAACTTAAAAAAAAAATTCTTTTAGGAATCTAGATCTAGATCTAGATTGTCGGGTGTCCGATAGGGCACTTCCCGGCGCCGCAGGCGCTTCATATTTGGCATGATCTTGCCTTGGTGCGACAGAACACGGGGGCCGGTTGGCCGAAAAGTCTACGATGTGGGGGTCAAAACTGACCTCGACTGACCGGTACCTTATATGAGCTATAAATCGAAAAAAAATGTC